>NC_133353.1:34847001-35134501 GCF_030506205.2 Paramisgurnus dabryanus | reverse complement strand
TGTAGTTGTTGTGCAAAATGCATTAATGACACAATTAAACAAGCCATTAAGACTTAAATAAATAAAACATGCCGTTTCAGATGTAAATATGATGCAAATGTGTCATTATTCCGATTGAATATTTGATATTAAAGTTAGTCATCAATCTTATTTTGGAGGTTTTTACATGAAAGCGGGGGTTTTCAGATTGTTAGAAATGTAAGTGCCATGGAAAAGACTGAAAGCGCTATAATATTTCGTTTGATGTCTGTGTATGCACAAATTTATGTGAGCTGTTGACACTGTGCCCCCTTAAAAAAAATTGGTGCATGACGCCCCTGGACAGACAGACAGACATATAGATAGATAGATAGATAGATAGATAGATAGATAGATAGATAGATAGATAGATACACAGATAGACAGACAGACAGACAGATAGATCGATAGACAGAGAGATAGACAGAGAGACATAGTTTGCACATTTTATATACAGATTTTATGCATGTTTTATGGCTCAAATTCTTAGTTTCAGTGTGTTTTACTTTACTTCACTGTAATATATTAAATCAGCTATAGACTTCAATTTATCAGATAACAATTGTATTAGAAAAATATAAAAAGCTCAGCATTTGTAAATTCAGCAGAAGCCCAGTAATATATTAAAACAAAAGATAACTTTTCTTTAAAAGCAAAATCTAAAAGTGTTCTAGAAGACATTTTCTAACATGACTTGTTTTAGAAAAGTGTATGTTTACGGAGATTGATCACAGCACATCTATTTTTATTCCTATTCCTTTTTGTTAATTGATAATGTTGATAATATTTTAAAATGCATGTTCATTATTTCTGCATATCTAATGTGTCAGCATCAAACATTTACAACATTAAAATTTTCAAATATTTACCAATATTTCATTCTCTATTGACTACCAAATATAGAAGTTTAACATTACAAATGAAGTATTTTTTTTATAAAATTACTATTTTGTATTAATCACACTAATATAATTCTGGTAGAGGTAAATTCAGGCACTATTTCACTATATGAAGGATTATCCATCATTGGTCTTTAAAGGAGCATTTCACCCATAGAAACATTAATCTTTATTGAAAGTGTGTCATATTTGTAGTGGAAATGTAACATACATTTAGAATTTGGTGCCTATTTGACAGAGAAAAGGGGTGTTTGTAGTCTCACTCCCTCAACAAAGATATTGGACTTCCTTCTTTCAATGATGCAAAATGATGATTTTTACATCATTGAAAGAAGGAAGTGCAACACTGAAATCTGTATTTCTCCTGTCTCAGCGGAATCTGAGGAAATGATGCATGACCATTCAAAAACATGACTGGGGTTCTAACTATACAAAGCTTAATGCAAATGGGTGAAGTGTCCCTTTAAAGTATCAGCCTGTTATACAACTGATATAAAAAACTCACTAGCAGTTATGTTGAAATTCTGACCTCTAGTGGATATCATTGGTGATGCATTTAAAGGACATTAGAAATGGAAAGCTTATTTAAAGGGATAGTTCACCCAAAAATGAAAATTCTGTCATCATTTACTCAATCTCATGTTGTTACAAACCTGTATAAATCTCTTTGTTCTGATGAACACGAAGGAAGATATTTTGAGAAATGTTTGTAACCAAACCGTTCGTGGACCCAATTCACTTCCATAGTATTCTTTTTTCCTACTATGGAAGTAAATGGGGTCCTTTGTGTCAGAACAAAGAAATGTATACAGGTTTGTAAAACATAAATGATGTCAGAATGTTCATTTTTAGGTGAACTATCCCTTTAAAGTGTTTCATGTTAATTTTAAATAATGTAAAAATTATTCAAACTTTGTTTAGCAAATTTTGGTATTACTCATATTATATAACAAAAATTATTGTATTTTAAGGACACAAAGCCATTTTTACCTTGTAAATAAATAATTTACACAAACGAGTAAACATATTTGCAATCTTTTTGTAAAAGAAACACTCATGCACTCAAATAAATAGTAGCATATAGCCTACTGTATATATATTTGCATTGAGAAAAACAATACATTATATTGAAAGGATTACAAAGTATAGTTGCCCTCTTTAACGGATTGCATTATTGGGTCACACTTTATTTTATGGTATCACTGTTACAGTGTAATTATACATTTAAGTACTAAGTAATAATCATTAACAACATGTACTTACTATAGGTTTGGGGTTATGATTAGAGTTTGGTTTAGGGTTAGTTGCATGTAATTATGCATAATTAACTGTTATTACTATAATAATTACATGTAGCATGTGTAACAAAGACACCGTAAAATAAAGTGTTACCCATTATTGCATAGTTACATAATACATGAAAATCACCCACTGAATTGAAAAATATCAGAGCACATCAAAATAACAGAGTGAAATCAGCAAGTGTTACAGAAAGTATTTATTATTATTGATTGCACAAGATAATCAATAATCATAAATTAATATTGCCACGAGGGTCTTTGTTATTTTGAAAATGTTTTAATGTGCATGACATCACAGCCTTAAAATCTAGTTGATCTCATTGGACACATGTAAAATGTGACTTGTCTCCTCACATCACATACTGTGAGACACACAACTATTGCAACCTTACATATGATTGTGTGCAGTGCCCACCTGTGTGTGGTGTAGCAATAGATGCATCTTTATATTACAAAGTTTGATAAATATGTCAAATCATTTGCACCTCTAGCTGTAGATCATTTTTGATAATTATTATAATTATAATTATGATATAACTATGTATAATTATCATAAAGAAAGTCAAACCTTGATGACTCAAGAATTACATACAGTATTGTCTAGGACAATGTATTATGAATAATATTCTGTCCTATAATTAGTGTTGGAGAAAGTTACTTTTAAAAGTAATGCATTACAATATTAAGTTACTCACAAAAAAAGTAACTAATTGCGTTACTTAGTTACTTTCATGGAAAGTAATGCTTATGTTACTTTTTAGTTACTTTTTCTTGGCTGAGGCTTGATCTCTGAGGCATCATGTGACTACGTTTAGTTTAATTCAGTACATATTTTTTTTTATCGAATTAATTAAACTAAAAAAGTAACTTGCATTACTTTTTTGAAAAAGTAACTCCAATATTAATGTGTACATTTAAAAAGTAATGTGTTACTTTACTTGTTTCTTCAGAAAAGTAATATTATTACGTAATGCAGGTTACTGGTAATGTATTACCCCCCAACACTGCCTATAATACAGTAGCCTGTCTTCTTAAATCATTTAGAAACCAGTTTAGATCATAATTTGTTTGGGCATAGTTCACTTTTTCTAAAATCTATGTTTCACTCACAGCTTAATTTTTTCCTCTGAGGTTGTTAGTGTTAGCGGCTTGTGAGTCAGCAAGAAGACATACAGTAAGGTCCCCTTACGGCTTTGATGGGTTTATTATTCTGTCCTAAATATAAACTCGATGTTCGGTTCCAGTCCGGCCAACCGACCGTGTTCGCATACAAACAGGGCCTGTTCGTCTTTGTTTTCCCTGGCTGCCATTAAATAGCTCACCGATGCGTCATGCATAATTTTATCTTTCAACAGGAAAGTGGCAGTTAGGGCCTCATTCAGCACAACAGATAGTGATCACATCAAGCAAAGCCATTTCTTTCGAGACGCTGTGTTGGTGACCACCCATGTTTAACTGGGACCTCTGCCCAGCTGCAGGTGATGAGTTTACCAAACCTCTGTCATTGGCAAAGTCCAGTGGAGTAAAGCACAGCTGAACCGCACTCTCCAACACAGAGTTCCCATTTTCCCTGCTCTTTGTGTTTGTTCTGTCTCACCCTGATTCCTGTACGACTCGGTCATGTGACGTCCAGGTCAAAGGAAAGAGAAAATGGCAATCCCAGCTGAAGTTGAGGATATAACCTGTTTGGTTTTTAGGGATGTGTGGTAGGTGGGGAATGAGGTCTTTCAGCATTTCACATCTGTAATTTCAGGTAAATGCTAAACCATAAACCATTACGAAGAGCATCCTTTTTATTCTGATCTTATTATTATTGGTCCAAACATTTTAAAGTCTGTGTTTATTACTACTACTAATATACTTCATCATTCAATATGAAATATTATCATTGTATGTGTGGTTTGCAAATTCTATCCATTGTTACAAGAATAATACGGCGGGCAGCTTGGTACATTGTCTCATAGTCAACGAAAGATTCATAAAGTATTGGGAAGTCTATACTTCCCGAATAAAAGCAGGAATTTCTAGATGATTTATGAGTATTTAGACAAGTGGTTAACTGAGAACTTAAGGATATGGAAATTATGTTTTTATGTGAAATTCATGAGAATCTCATACAGGCTTCAGCAACCACTTAATCTGTTGGCAGGGCAGTAAAGCTTCTCTGCCAAATGCAAAGGGATCTTTTTCACCAGCTGTTTGGACACCATATTTCCACATGAACTTTAAATTACTGCCATCTACAAAGTAATAAAGAGGAATGGTCTATCTAATAAACTCATGTAAAAAGTGATAATATTACTACACATTAAGGTGCACATTATTTCCAAAAATGCACACAAACGAAATTCCCATACTGCATGTTATGCTGCCATCTGCTGGCCAAACCTTATACGACTAGTGTCTTTACAATGCATGCAAAGAAAGGGATGTGTTTGCTTAGACCACCTCTTCCATCTCATATCTATTCTGCTAAAAAGCTAATTGAGGTGGAAAGGTGATGTCACAAGTCGAGATCCGAATCCTCTCCATATTGCCTCAACGCCGACCTCATCTCACAGCATCACGACCCTGTTTTCTCATTCTGACAGTGACCGTAGGGGCAGACGGACACAGCTCAGTACACGCACACATGAATTTTTCACTGCAGTATTTTCTCTCGGTAAATAATCAGCCTGAGGACAACCCACAGCAGATGCCAGCTTATAAATCTTGAATAGAAAATAAATACAAGGACTGAGGAAATTGAGGCTACTGGTGGGCTGGTTGTGAACAGTCTTCTAGTACAGACATCTCACATTTGGGTTAATAATCATCAATTTCCTTAAATAGCTAGTTTATATATTTATACTTATCATGGTGTCCCAATTGTGTAAAACCCCAATTGTGTACCAAATATTTTTGGGGGGATAATATGAAAAAAAAAACTTGAAATAGCATTTACATATGCAAAAATTATTTTTTGAGAAATGTTTGTAACCAAACAGTTCTGAGCACCACTGACATCCGTAGCATTCTTTCCTACTGTGGAAGTCAATGGGGCACCTGTTTGATTATAAATATTTGTCTTTGTGTTGTAATACAGGTTTGGAATAACGTGGGTGATGACAATTTTTTTTACAAACTATCCCTAAAATTATCTGCCTATAATGGGAAGAGGATTTTTAGCTAAATGAATGTTGATATAAAAAAGTCCACAGGCGTTGTTTCTAAAAGCAAATACAGGCAACACAAGTTTATTATCCACGGCTCCTGACCATATATTAAGGTCTTATGAAAAAATTGGTCTCAACATTATTTACAGCATTATGGAATTCATTGCCTCAGACAAAAACTGTAACACGATATATAATAATAAAAAATTTACAAATGTTATAGTAGTACGATTTAACTTTACTTGGATGTTTTTGTTTGCTTATGTTGCTTATTTTAAAAGTCATGAAGGATTAATGATTGAAGTAACTTTATTTGTAATGCAGAGCACCTGCCTTTGATGGTTTTAATGATGCTTCTCTTATGCTCCACCTTTTATTTACTCTCTTATATGATTTCTTGTGCTTCATTGACAGAGAGTAATGGAGGGATTAATACCTATTATACAAATTTGTGAGAAGTTTGTCAGAGAATGGAAAATCCACGTAGTATTTTATATATACAGGACTTTGGGATTAGAAGTCATTTGCTGCAAGGATTTAGCTATCAGTTACTATTAGCAAAGTCTGGATCGGCTGACCATTCTGTCATTTTTATGTTTTTGCCTTATGACAGTGTAAAGGCGACTGGAACTTTTATTTTGCATTGTTTCCATATGGATAACACCTCCAAATTTGAATTTATTTTTAATCGTAAATTGTGCACCTCAGTCAATTGGAAGGTGGTATGCCAGTATAAAGCTCCACATCACCAAACCGTATACAGACTTAAGTGTAAAGACCTGTGCAAATTAGTAGGCTAAGACATTTTTACTGAAAATTGGCTGCATTGATTTGCTTGTTTGCACTTTCCTGAGAATACTATTCTATACATTGGTTTATCATATTTATTGTTTTGACTTGAGTAGGCTATTGGCGCCCAAGTTGAAAAATGTTTTTAAACAGTCTCTGTTTTGTCTTTTGTTTTTAATTATTGTTGACTACAAACCTAAATTATATTTTCAGACAGCAGATTTCAGCTGCTTATCTTCGCTCCTCCCCATGATTAACTAACATGTTTAACCTTGTAATGGCATCAACATATAGTATAACTACAGGACCACACTTACAGCTGATGTTACAGTAAAACTACTCTCAGTGTGTCTCTGTTTTCTTCCTAGCTTGGGAATCACTATGTGTCATGAATTCAGACAAAGCCAAGGACCCTCAGCGACTATTAGGGCTATGTACGGAATCTCCCTCTATGTACATTCTACATAGTGCACATATGTAGTGGTCTCCTAAACTGTAATTTACTACTCATATGTGGGAAATAGTGAATAAGGGCAGAGGGTGATTTTGAATACAGCCTAAGATTATCCCTTGACAATATTTGGTCCAATCTCCTAATGCACTTTTCTGTGCATACTAATCTATAAAGTAATCTACGTGGTTTATCATATTTAAGGTAACATATATGTATATGTGAAATATCAGGTGACATATTGAAAAAAGTATTATTCTATAAGATGCAAATGACTAAATAAACCTGTCTGTATAGTGTCTGCATTTTTTTCTCAAAATAGGCTAAATGAAAAAATGTTTTAAATAGTTAAATCCACTTAGCCACATTCATTAAACTATAAGGTGTCCAGACTACACACAGGTAGCCAAATTGTTTATTCTATAATCGATCACAACATTCAATAATGTTATATATCGACACGCCCCGTACGACGTCACAAATCGGCAACTATATCCTTTAGAATTCTAGTAAATAAAATAATTTGAATCCATCTTAAGGCAACATAAGAGACACATCTAGTTAAATGTGACCGATAAAAACCTGTTTGTCCTTGTTTAAGGATCATTTTAGCTTATTTTATAAGTTTGTCGTTTATGTTTCTCACGTGATTGGCTTTGCAGCTCCGCAATTGAGACTAATTAGTACTTTTCTTCTTTGTTGCCATGTGTGATTCATACCTATTGTTCGCGTGGCATTGAGCAAAATTTGATTTTGTGTTGTTTACTAAAAAAGAGAGACTGAGGTAGGCTTGTTCCACTTCATGCGGGGCCGAAAGATCTGTCTGACAATCGTATGACGTCAAAGTACCGCGAGAGCGATTCGAGAAATCATACGGAGCCTATCATTTCGACTCGCTCTCGCGGTACTTTGACGTAAACCGCCTGTTATAGTTATTTTGGCGCCGGATGAAGTCGAACGTACTTAGTGACGTGGTTGCCAGGGACAACGCAGACATTTTAGGCAGCTAACTAACTCCAAGCCGTATTTGTAATCAAGTAAAAAAAACACAAAAGGTGGTTTTAACCAATGTTCAGATCAAACCTCTGACATTGCGCCCTTGTAAAACAGCAAGAGATAACCTGCTTCGCAGCTGCGACCCCATGTCAAATGTGTTTATGATAAATGCCTCGCCTGTCTCAGCCCAACATGATTGTCGGTAAGTTTTCTTTAACGTTTTATCCTCTTGCTTCACTCTATTATGAAACACTGATCCCTATAGTGACAGAAATAAACAACAAAAAACAATCCTGTCACAGATTAGCCTGTGATCTTTCGGCGGATGTATGGATTGGCTTGTGAGAAAGATTAAACCCCACCTCGTTACCTATTAAAAATACTCAGTTTCATGAAGTAAATAAACAATACTTGCTCTTTTAGTTTAGTCAGGAAGGTCTAACAATAGAGAAACAATAAATTGCTTCTTGAAATCAATAATATTTTAGCTTCACATCACAATCTCACCACAAGAGGGCAGGACAATGCAACAAAAGTTTGATTCTTTGAGCTTTATGGGAAACAAGAGCTTTAAGGTGTGTTTCATCATATAAAACAGCACAAAAGAATAAAAATAATACAACCAATGAAAATATCAGAATTAGGATTAAAATTCTTTCTAATCTCATGCAGTTCTCTGGTCCTATGAAAATAATTCACTTTATATAGTCATGAAATGTTTTAAATATTAAACAGAATTTACATGATAATCCCATTACAGTCCTGTATACATGCTAACATGACTCTGTTTTGACTCACTAACACAGATAATTGCTATGAGTAAACAGCTTTGTTAACCCCTTCAGGTTTCTCTGATCTGTGAGAGACCGGGCCATAAAGTGAATGATGTAAAGAGGAAAGCAGCAGGTGTGGCGACCGCTGTGTAACGTTCCTCTAATGGCTCTGCTGAGTTATGGCTTTATTATACCTGGTATTTTGCTGTAACCCCATAACAAAACATACTGTAGGCCAAGCCACCTGCCTTATCGCTAGTCGTATAAAAATATAGATATGGACATGACAGTAGACGATAATAGAAGTATATGTAGTGCATTTGGTTAATGTGGCATTAATGGTGAAACTAAATAAATAATGATTTATTGATAATTTATCTGAAGATATAATTCGATTAGGTTAGGTGTATGTGCAAAGTCAGTTCTCATTCTCATAATAATACTCTGTTAGCAAGTTTCCCAATATCTTTCTATCTCTAAATAATGCTTTTGTTCTTTAGTACTAGTAAATAAAAGGGAAGACATGACTTTTCTATGTGGAACATCCTTTATGTCTGCTGAAAGATGGCTTATTATATTGAATTGATTCAGCAACCCTGCACTGAAAATGCTTAGATCCACAGACACCCACAACAAGCACTCTTGTCATGAAATGCACTATGCATTAAGTCAGAAGATCCCTTTGCAAATAGTTTTTATCACACCCATCCAAGCAATGACTCTAAGCCTTTCTGGTACACACTTTTCTATTCAATGTCCAAGAACAACCCTCATTCTTCTGACAAGCAATTAACATTAATCCAAAAATGTGCTTGTTTGTTTATATAGGTCAGAAGCATATATTGTTCATTCATTTTGTCTGGATAAACTGCAGAATAACTGAAATACTGTATTTTTACCAAGATAACAATATCACCCTTATCACAGAGCTTAGTATTGATCCAGTTTTCATTCAATATTTGTTAGAATACTGAGCCTTGTTTTTTACCAAGTAAGCATAGTATACATTATTGTAGTAATTATGAAAGCAGTCAAAAATATAATTATACAAATGCAAAGATTATGCAATTGTATTGCTTTTAAACAAGCAATTATCTGAGTGTTTTATTTTGACAAATCACATTGCTAAATTGTTTGTCAGAAAAAACATCCTAGGTATTTTTTAGTATGCATCTTTTAATACTTCATAGTGCATTAGAAGTGAATTATAAAGTAATGTTTACTATGGGATGTCATTGAGCAACTAGATATTTTAGAGATCTTTTTTGTGCAAGGACAATGCATACATAATAGCTTAGCTGTAAAATATGCCAGAGTTAGCCAAAAGGCTAGTTTTCGTCTGTAGTCCTAGGCCAGATGTACAATGGGCACCCTGCATGCAACAAAACATTCATGTGCTAATGTGTCTGCTGTCTGTTCAGGTTGATGTTATTAGGGAATTCCTACACCAGACCAAAACCAAAATATTTTGGGTCTTGCATCACTTAAACAAATTTCCAGAGAATTTGTCATTGTTTCATATGAATTTGTACAACATGAGATCATAAACTCTAACATGAAGTGGAAAAAGATTGTATAAAAATGTATAAATCAGATTGACATTTCACCAAATTGCAGAATTGTCATAAAAATTGTCATTGCCGAAATATTTTTGGACTATTTAAGGCTGTTGGTAAACTTTACTGTACAGTATATACAGTCTATATCATACAGTTCTGGTGAGCAACAAAGATACATATGTGACCCTGGACCACAAAACCAGCCATAAGTAGCATGGGTAAATTTGTTGCAATAGCAAAAAATACATTGTATGGGTCAAAATTATCATTTTTATGCCAAAAATCATTAGGATATGAAGTAGAGTTCATGTTCCATGAAGATATTGAATAAATTTCCTACTGTAGATATATCTTAAATGTCTTTATATTAGGAATTCGTTATACAATCACAAAAAAACACAGAGATTCGTGATAATATTACGAAAAAAAAACTATATAACTATATAACGAAATTTTATTAGACTGGGCTGCTAAAGACGATTTTTTCAATATTTAGATTTTTTGCACCATCAGATTTCAGATTTTCAAATAGTTTTAACTCATCACATATTGTCCTATATTACAATCTATACACCATTGGAAAGCTTATTTATTCTGCTTTCAGATAAATATAAATCTCAATTTATAAAAATTAAATCTTATGGTGTTATGGTCCAGGGTCACGTATATGAAGTGATTTTACAAAGCGATACTTTGGTACAATGATCAGATGATTCATGATTAAGGTATACAATCTAATTATATTGTGTGTGATGGATTGCATCCTTTAATAAGCAGCCAGCTTCATTGTGTTACCAGTTATTCTGTGCACGTCATTGCATGGATAAAGGCTCTGATCTTGTGTTTGTTCTACTTGATTTCAGCAACAGCTTAAAAGTTGTTGACCTTTGATGTGATTTTTTAGCTATACATGTTGTTACTGTAGATTTAGACTGTCCTACATTTCAAGACCTAGAAATATAAGGCAATGACATCTTTAACATTTGATATCATTCATTCTGCGAGTCCATTCTGAGGGCATTGCAGGTCCAAGCTGTCATGGCACCATTATGCCAGGTCGTTTTTAAAAAATAGTATTTTCAATTGCTTTACAGGTTTGTTCAGTGCACGTAGTTCAGACAAGAAGCACAGAAGACCTGCGGCTAAAATTGTGAACAAGTTTTAGTAATGTCCTTTTCCTACACGTTCTCAGAATGTGCTCATTAATCAATGGCTGGGCCTTTTCACTTCATGACACTCTGAGCATTAAGCAATGGTCCTGTGTTTACAGAAAGGGAGGTACCAGGATTTACACCCAAGCCCTTGTGCTTTCAACACCTTTTGCACAAGCTCCTCTGCACTTGCTCTCAGTCAACTGGAGTTGCTGCTCCCACCTGCCAGGTACAATGGAAAGTCTTGCATTCGTTACAGAGGCACGTTTATACACAGAAATTAATGATTGGCCAGTAAAGGGAATGATGTGATTTTTAGGAAAGTATATGAGGTCTTCATACTGACATGGATGTGAATAGATTGTTGTTCAATAGGTGGGATGGTTGACTGATTCTGCTGTGACACTTTCCAAGGATCTCCGTGATCTAATGGAGTCTGGTTTGTTGTTGATTTAGGCCTTTTAATTTCTAATAACATGTCAATATCAGCTGGTAGACATTGGTGATGACCTCTTAATGTTTAGTGCTTAAACATATCTTATTGGGCCAATAGCCAGTATGAGCTATATAGAAATGGTATTGTATTACGCCGTCTGTCAGAGCTTTAATTTGATATTCATTGGAATTCCCCATCCTGCTAATACATAAAATACATACATGCGTCATGAATACAGCTCTGTAATGAAGGTGAAACTATATGCCAAACAAAATGAAGTCAATTCAACATACTATTTTAAGTTTTGACCTGTGAATAGTTGACATAACTTATAAAAACTAGTTGTAGTTGATTAACTTAATTTTATTCGAAATGCTGCATTTTCGTTTTACAGTGCATATGAATTTTATCATGGATGTTTTTCACACGTAGTCCACATAAATTTCACATGCATAAATTACATGTGGACACGTCATCCCGTGGGTTTCACATGAGAATTTACACGAAAACATTAATTCTTGTGTGTTTTTCCACATTTGAAATTCACACAGCTTTTCTTATAAGCCATTCTGAAAATGCGTTGTTATTTACAGTTATTTTACATTTGTTTTTAATCTGCATGATCAACATATTAAGGAATATATAAAAATGGAAAGCAGTCACCAAAGACAACACAATAAGACATAAAGCCAACTGAATCTTTGCCGCAGGTTGATAAAGAAAGCAGATCAACGTGACTACATTAGAAAGCAACATACAGCAGTACTGGGCCTAACCTTTAAGATTTGAATAATTGGATGCAGAGGGCTCAAATCAGGGTCATTAGTGTGAAAAAAACTTGCCAACACAGGAACTCAGTAACACATGTCTCAAAGATTTCACTGTGTGTGGGCTGTTCTCGGTTTGTACCTGTTATTTGCGTTGTCGTTGAGGTTTCCGGTCGGCCAATCAGGTTGCGGGAACTCTCCTAAGATGAGCCTCGCTAGGTTGCTAATAAATGAACATAAACGGCCGTTTACATACATCTCTTAACTATCGGCCAAACAAATTAGCAGTCAAATAAGCTGTAACGTCTGTATTATACGTTAACGTAAAACGCTTTCAGAAACCATTAAGTGAAGACTTGTGCTGAGATGTAAATTTATTCCATTCAGTATTTTCTTTTTAAAGGATCTGTCATAATTGTAACCATTGTAACCCGTGAAAAATAGTATTCATGAAATCAATATCTATTTCCATATTGCGTGCCTATGATAATACAAGTTTAAGCCTTTGCAGATGGTGCTTCAGGAAGAGGCCGTTGGTAGTGCTTTTCTTATAAGGATTTATTAAAAAACAAGGTCAAAGCCTATATCACATTACAAGATGAAATCTGCATATTGCACGCTGCAAAATAAATAAAATGAAAATAGAAAACGCTTGCCATGTCGTTGGCTCCATCGTTGTCTGGTTGCCAACCAATGGCGCGCTGGCTCAAACTGAACTAGACTTGAATAAAAAGTAAGGCAGTTAAAGGGTTATTCAATGGTTGCTGAATGAATTGGCAAAGCTATCTTGTTGGGTTTTAAAGAAACCTGAAACATCATTTGTGGTTAAAACTGTTGAGCAAATAATTCAATTTTAGATGGTTCACCCAACTCTCCATTGTAACATTACCCTGTAACATTACACCGTTTTTAGAGCATTTACCGGAGCCTGCATGCGGGCCAAGTGACCACTACAGTTTCAGCTACACCATTTCAGTCTAACCTCAACACTCCCGTAATGTGCATTTCTACAATGACAGCCAATCGCCGTCCATCTATAAAGCAGGATGGCTTTAACCCTGGAGAACCCACAGGCCAAATTTGGCTAATATTAATTGATGCTAAGAGAAAGGTCTTTGGGTTCTCAAGGGTTAAAGAGAGCATTAAATTGTGTATTAGCATCATTATGGAAGATACCATAAGTGCCTTAACATATCAGGAAATTAAGTAAATGAAATACCTACCTTCGTAGTTTAAAAACCACCCTACACAACCAATTATATGTCCCGAAATACCACACTCTAAAAAATGCTGGGTTGAATCAACCCAGCATTGGGTCAAAGGACGAGATCAGCAGCTGAGTTAAAATTAAACCAGGAAATTTTTATATTTGACCCAACATTGGGTTCAGACTAACACAGCATTGTGGGTTGAAACAACCCAGCAGCCCTGGCTCATCCATTTTTGACCAAATGCTGGATTATTTTCATGAGTGTACTCATACAGCTTGGTGGATCAGGACAACATTATCCCTTTTCCGAAGGGACCCGGCTCCGTGTCGGCACCAAAGCTGGAATATTTGGTAGGCCAGGCCTTAGTACCGGCTCGTGTTTCCACAAAAAAGAGAGCTGAATGCACTATGTTACCAAATTGCGCAGCGTTATAATATTATACTGCTGCGTATTATATTGGTTTACTTTGTGTTATGTTGTTATTTGTTATATTATTACATCACCTTTTACGGGTAAAAGGGAGTGGATACTTTAGGAAATATTTAGCTTTTTTGTTCAAAAAATAATAAATTTTTCATTCAAAACATAAATAATTTGCCTGAAAACACAAATAATTACAATGAACATTAATAAAGAATCAGTCCTATACTGTTCTGTACATCGCTTTCGTATAACATCTTTGTAATAATTATACAAATAAACTGTCCTGAAAGTTTGTTTGTTTTTTTTAAACATATTTTATAGTATTTATTTAAACAATACTTATTGTTTAGCTTCATCTGTTATTGAACATTTATTTTATTTCATGTTTACTTGCAGTCACTTTGAAAGGTTTTACTTGTTTTACCGTAGTAAAACAGCATCAGATGGTTGTGCTTCACTGATATGTTGATAGTACTCTGCATTTTTAAACTGTATGTTTTTACGTGGTAGTTATGTAACAATGTCAGGTGTTTGTGACATAAAATTAGCAATAATGCGTCTAAAAACATTGCTTGAGTTGTTATTTTTATGAACGCCCACGCTTTTAAATAGCACTTTTACAAAATGCGGCCTGCAGTGGAAGCTCCGCCTACTGACATCACGGGTTCGCTAGTTCGAGAATAGCAAGATTTAAGGGCTGAACTAGGATAAGGGCATTTTTTGTGTAGAAAAGCGCAGGACTGTTCAAGATTAAATATGATAATATTAGTCAATATTAATAATTAAATACGTACATTACGTTTCAATGGTTCATGTTGAAAACAACAGAAAACTGAATCTGACTCACAGTATCGTGGTTTGAAACACTTTCAACTGACTTGCGTCATTTAAAGAAGTCAAACAAAAAGAAATGTTACCATCCCAATCATTGAACTCCACTGTGAGATTTATGGGAACGTGGTTTGCCAGGTGCATTGCCATGGTACGGTTTAGATGTGGTTTCTTTAAAATGCCTTAATCACACATTGTTGTTTTTCTATTGTTGCACCGCCTTGGATGTGAGCAATTGCTAACGGGTATGTCTCTAGTAATTCCAATGGCAAGCGTTCAGTCACTTAATGTTGCTGCAATAAGAAATGCATGTACTCGATTCACCCAGCAGATGTTCAGAACTTTTGAAGGATGTTGCTTTTGTTCGACACGCATGGCAGACTTCCAGAACACCATTTAGACTTCCGTGAATCAACAAGTAATGCCAAACACCTGCAGCTTTCCAATATCAGGGATTTACAGTCGGATTAATTAGTCATTAACACACCTGTACAGATGTGTGGCGTTTTTAGCCTCTTTCAACTCTTTGGTGTGTGGTCTGTCAAGCTTCACTTAGCATCTTCAAGGTTTGGAACTGGATTGGTTGTCGATTAATTGAAGTACAGATAAGCGTTGGCCCATGAGGACAGCTCAGGTGCAGCATCTGTTAAAATCCTGACACACTTTAATTTAACAGTGTTGTTATTGTAAAAGAGCTCACATATTCACATCTCAACACTCCTGGAATATTCTGTCCAAAGGGAATGTGTTTGTGTCGATAACTTTGCTCTGAGTTTGAACTCAAGGCAGATCAAAGAGATTAAAGTGACATCTGATTTTTAAAAATATAGACAAGCAGAAAGTCACTGCCCCATCTTATCACACGTTGTTTAGCCGGATATTAAGTCACATCAAGACAGAATCGATTTATCGTTGTTAAAGTTGTAATTACAGTATAAAAATGCTGGGTTGTTTTGGTTCAAAAACCCAGGATTAGGCCCAGCACCAGCATGGCATAACTGGGGAGGCATTTTTTTCCTCGGGGGGGCTCCACACTATACCTTATTGTGACTGATTTCCTTCTCCTTTTTTATTTATTACAGCTACCTAGATTATTATGCCTATACACATTTGACTTTCACTATTAAATTGCCTAACAATCCGAATAAGCTTACTAATCATGAATAAATTTTGTTATTCATTGCCTTAATTATTTTCGTAAACGGCGCAGTGGAATTTAGCGACAAAGGTGGCGTTTCCTTAATTGATGTTGCAGCCTGAGAGGTTTTAAACATTTGTTTCCTAAATGCAAATCAAAAGAGCTATGTTGTTGTCGCCATCATTATCATAGGAAAAGAAGACACAATCGAACTGCGAAGATAAATCCGACTTTATTAATGAAACGGAACATCAGGAGTGTAGTCACTCCAGTCTTCTCTGAAAATGAAGTGACTGAAATAAGTTTAAGTTGAAGCACTGAATAAACTGGAAAAAAAATCAAAGCCTTAAAACCTTATCATAACTAATATAAATGATATCAAGTAAACTTAAGTATTATAGGCCCAAAAAAAAGCCTATAAAAAAAAGACAAAACAATAACAAAACCGATCAAATTGACAAAAACTTAACTTAATTACTACAAAACTCTAAATAAATTGAATAAACAGAAGCATCTAGAAGTCTACAATTCTTGTAATTGTAAGTAAAATTTTTGTGGCCCTGCTTTTTTATAATTGGAGGCGTTATATTGTGTGGAAAATATAATTCCTATTTGATTCTTAAATATAATTTGTATTATTATAATGCTATACGCAGAAGTCTCACACAAAAAGGACAGAAAAACAAAAAGGAAAAAGAAAACTGTTTTGTAAACAGTAATGAGCAATACTTTTAAAAACAATAAAACAAATGTTTGGAAAATAATATCGTTTTTACGTACATTTTATGTGTCTTTGCTCATCTTAATTGTCACTCTCTGCACTGTCTATGGTCCTGGATGGCTTTTTGATCTCTCTGCTACCTGTCTGACTCACCTGCTCTTACCTTTGGATTGTAACAAAATCGTTATATAAAGTATTTCACTGAATTTACCTCTCCAATTTACTTGGGGGGACATGCCCCCCTTTGCCCCCCCCTGTGGGGCCGGGCCTGGGTTAAATTAAATGAAACAACTCAGCATACTCAGAAAATAACCCAGCAATTTTTTGAGTGAAATCTGGCATGCTATGGCAGTCTAAAAGCATCAACAAAGTACTTGTTTTGAGACTCAGACATATTCAATCAGTTTTAGCTAAAAAAAAAAAACAATACGTGTGTCCCAGTCTCCGACCACCTTCAAATGTATGGCGACACACTTCACAATTGATTAATGCATCTTTAAGTGAATTTCCAAGACCTAGCCTAAGGGTCACATTTTTCGCAATGACCCTCTTTTGGGGTGGTTGACTTTCTCAGGTTAAAATGATGTTTCTTTGAGAGGGGAAAATAATAGAGCTCCTTCTTAACAACACCTTGACAGCTCATTGACAGACTCACAATGAACTATATCCACAGAGTGCAGGGCAAGGGGGAGAAAGGCACGTCACACACCTGTCAGTCACTGAGCTGGTTTGCTTTGATAACTTTGTCTGACTTAATCTATTAAAAGACATGTTTGCAGAGTAAAGGATACCAAAACACTCACTATTTGCTTATATCTTAAGCAATGTTTAAATGAATTCAAAACATAAACTCTTTATGCATTTTATAAGAAAAATATACACAGTGCGTATATAGACCTTTTGAAATATGGTGCCAGATGACCTGTGGCTATGTATTTAAGTTTTTGGGGTTTACCTTATTAATATCGGTCTCGTTTTGACTTTGAAAGGTCTGAAAAAGTTTTGAGAGATCATCTGGTCATTCATTTAGGAATTAATGAAAGTATCAAAGCGAAATGTTTGGTACGAAATACATGATTTGAATTGTTGTTTGCTATTATGTGCATCTGTCTGCCAATCATAGAGCAGCAGGCAGTGATTGCTGCCAGACGTAACCCTAGAGATATGGACTCATAGCTGGGCTTTATGACAGCGTGTGTCACGGAAAGTTGTGAGCGACTACGGCTAACAGACACAATGACGGACGGAACAGAATGCAACACATTGGAAGTAAAGCTTGCGACTCCTGGGAGACGTTTTGACAGATGTACAGACTATAAGTTTTTGAAACTTAGGACAGACTCGAATCTAATAAATCACGGCTTAAAATGGCGTTGAGATTTAATAAGCTTGCATATATATTGGCATCCAGAAGTTATAAGATAACGCTTAGGAGGTTTCCCACGGTTGATGAGAAATGCCCAGATTGTTTTGTTGCATTGTTTTTATTTGTTTGTAAGGCTTTGCTGTTGGGACGGAGAATTCGGTGATGCCATTAAGTGCAATTATGAGATGTGAATCTGTGATAGGGTGTAGCAGGTGGCTTAGAAAGCCCTACCAGAATCCCTGCGCCCAATTGTGTGCCGAATTGTGTTACTTAAAGGATATTGCGACCAGATGGTAATTTGGAAGGAAAGTTAAATTTCTAATCTTTGGAAAATTCCTATCCAACACAAGGACTCGTACTGAGCTCTAGAAGAGATTCAATGGGTAATAAATGGCCTTCTGTCTACAATGAGATCGCTGCTAAAAAGATAGAAAGGTTAAAATTTCAAGTGCAAACTAAAGGAAAGGACAAAAACGAATGCTACATTTGCAACTGTCAGTATTATTAGAAGGTATTACTGATATAGCCAAGAATGCCATGACCTGCAGATGACTCACATGGTAAATGAAAACAAGACTGATGAAAAGTCTTTACTAACATGATTGATTAGAGACGAATGACAGCAAGCTCATGCTCATCCAGGGGTGGTCCATGGCTTTAAATCACACAAGCCTAACAATGAACTTTTTACCCTCCGTCCTAAATGTTAGACTTTCTCTCGTGAACTTTTTCACACGGGCGTATACGTGGCCTGCGACCGCATTATTCCTTCTGAATTTAGTGGATGATGATGTGAATTATCACTAATATGTGTACTCATGTGGTTATTATTGGACAGTATCATTTTCGTCGTATTTGATTAAACCATATTTGTGGCTTACAAAGCTGTTGTTTTTCATTGCACCGTATTTCATTTTTAGTAAATTGTTGTGTGGGTGCGTTGTTCTTGTCTTTGCTTCCTTACAATAGCAGTGGTTAGGCTTAGCTTTTTCTGTTGTGTTGCTTTGTTTAAATCAGCTTTTGTCCAATTTCTTCAGACAAATGAAGGTAAATGTGATAAAAAAAAACTTTTACCTGTTACCTCATACCGCCCTGTCAGCGTGAATATGATTCATAATGCAACTGCACCTGCACTCATTGTACTTATTCTGAGGCTGAAGAACCGGAGCAACATTACTTTGAAGTTCACTTTCGAGCGTAAAGTGAAAACAAAACAAGACCTGTTTAGTCATGTGAAAGTCATTCACTTAACCCGCTATTTGGAATCATTTTTACATTTTGCGCCCACTGGTGCAGTTCATTGTCAAGATGTTTGGATGTCTTGTGGCTCACGGAGAAGATCTGAAGATGCTGGCCGAGTAGCAAACATGTTTCAAGCTTGATACTCACAAGCAAATTTGTGCTTTTCAGTTGCTCAACTGGTAAAGCATTGTGCAAAACGTTGATTCAATGCACATAGTGATGAAAATGTATGGTTTGAATAAACTTTCTGAAGTGTCTACCAGATTCATTAAAAGGGGACATATCATGAAAATCTGACTTTTTCCATGTTTAAGTGCTATAGTGGGTCCCCATTGCTTTTATCAACCTAGAAAACGTCACAAAGATCAACCAAGAAACTTAGTTTTTGTAAACCATTCTCTGCAAACATGTGAAAAAATAGGCCATTGAAATTTGGCTCCCCTTGTGATGTCAGAATGGGATAATCCCGCACCTTAATCTGCACTATCCAACCACGACACTGGCAATTAGATCAGCCTATTTGCATTTTAAAGGACACACACAAAAACGGCACATTTTTGCTCACACCTTTTTCTACAAAGTGACAATTTTAACATGCTGTAATAAATTATCTATATAACATTTTGAGCTAGAACTTCACATACATACTCTGGGGACATCAAAGATTTATCTTTAAAAAGTCTTGGGAAATGTCCCATTTAATATGAAATAATTATCTGTAGATCGAAACTGAGAATAATAATTATTACATACAGGGCTCAACATAAAGGACTGCCTGGGGCCAGTGTGAGAGATGCTCGGGCCAGTAAACAGTATTGTCACTTGAGGCCAAATGAAAACTTAATTTTTTATCATCTTTGAAGCAGACATTTACTAGGGTAAAACATGACGAATTAAATTATGCAATGGTTTGAAGTTTGCCACCAATTTCTAGGTAAAGGAGACAAGTCTGGAGACTTTTTTGTTGGAACAAGCAAATAACGTAAACAAAAACTTAAAGCTCACGAGAAAAGCCGACAGCACATAGCGTGCATGGTGTCTAAAAGGGTTGCCAATAAAATGTATGTGTATACAATTATATTTGATTTTTGAAACAATATGTGTCACTAAAAATTTTTTGGTGGGGCCAGTGAAAATTTTGGCAGACCAAATAAAAACCTAAACCACTTGCCCGACCGTGCCATTATAAAAAAATATTTGCATTGAGCCCTGACATAATTTGTATTAAGACTATAAAACGGTATCAGCAGATGTAAATATAAAATTGTATTCTTTACATGGCCTATAAAGTTTTGTTTGTACAGTCAGTAAACTAGCGATCAGGGAAAATACGGTTTTAGAAAGGACAATGGTCAGATGCAAAATGCTCAGATGAAGCTGCTAAACACCACCTCCATCAACAATGACATAATGTCATTAACCCAATGATAACTTCATCAAATACTTTCACTTCAAATCTGCTTAATTCCAACCTCAGGTCATTCAGATTGTATTCACATAAACAGATTATAAACCACTTTGTTGATGGAGTCCATTAGATGGCAAAAACATTTTTCAGTAACAAAATGTTCTCAAAGTGCACAGAAGGTGAACGTGAAATGACGGTGGATCACATTCAAACTTAAGTCCCTTGTGAATACAACCCAAATTTACCCCCCTACTGTGTGGTTCAGTTTCTTAATTTTTACCTTACCTTACCCAGTTTTTTTCATTTGCAATGTTTCTAGTTGCACCTTTAGTGATTTTGCAACATATGTCTTTTCCAGGGATGTGGAAGTGGTTTATAAGTGGGGTGGTTGCCTAAAAAGCTTGCATGCACTTAGAGGGTTTTGCAGTGAATGACAGTCCAATTTGTTAAATACCAATGAAATAACTATAGTGACATTTGTAAAAAAAATAAGGCATTTGAATTACAGACAAAAAAAATGTCATTGCCATTAAAGTGAAATTACTGAACCTAAACATAGAACCTGATTAAAGATGCACTTAGAGGGTTTTGCATCTGAAGTTTCAAATATTTTCCCCACCAATTAGTATGTGCATTGAAAAATTAACCCTACCACTGTGCAAGTGTGGCTGTTGAATATTTTGTCTATTAAAACTCTTCTTGTTGATATATAAGTTGGTGGTTCTCAAATGCACCAAAAAAAATCAAAGTAACAGGAAGATTGCTCCGTCTGTTTTTTATGTATTTCCATACCAACAAATTGGTCTCGGCTCTTGTTTGCTGAGTTATTGAGGATTTGTTGACAATTTCCTCTTCAACAAATTGTATTTGGACAACAGTATATTTCGCTGATGCCTTTTGCTGTGGTGGAGGCCAAGGTCAGTTTTATATTCTACTGAAATCATAAAATGACACTCGAGATAAACAGAATGTTTACCCTCCCCGTGTGAGCTGGGGCAGATATGTAAATTTAGCCTTATTCTTTCATCAAATTTGCATTTGCCCTCTTAACCAAACACTATAGGGCTCCAATTCAAACAACTTTAATGATGGTCGCCCCTTTACGACCGATTGCTGTATCAGGAAAAGGGAAAGAGCAATTTAGATCGGAATGAATGGAGAAAAGCGTTCGAGCTATCGCCCACCAGCTGACAATAATTGGATCAACTTTGCAGAGAATTGGCTGTGTTTTGATGCTCTAGTGGCAGACTGGCGATCGCCTCCCTTTTTCGCCTATTTATCATTCGTCTTTTATCTGCCGCTAGCAGACCTTTCCATGGTGCCATTCTGGGCCCCGCTAATCAAACAACTTTTTAATAAGAGGGAACGGCAGCTCCACAGCCTGTGCAGGGATTCGTCCCTCTCGCTCGCTGGGAACACGGGGATGAATATCAATGAAGATTCGCGCACACACAAACACACAGTTATCTTGAAAGGTTGATTATGGTCTCCCTGTGATCATTTTCATGGGGGTCTTTTACATATTTCGACACTTTTGAAAAGATATCCACACCATCAGGACATTAGCGAGATGCGTTTGTTGACACAAATTGTGCATAGTTTGGACGAATTTACTATTAGTGCAGATACACTGTAAAAAGTGAAAAGTTTGGATCTTTAATTGGTAATACCCAACTTTAATTGGTATTTTCAACTTAAAATTTCACTTTAGGTGAAAAACTTTTCACTTTTTACAGTGTAGTGGATGAAAAATGTCGGTACATGGTCACTATTTTTTTATAAAATTTTATTTATGGTTTAAAGAAATGAATCGCAAAAAAATCAAGCTGAATATGCCAGCTTCGGCATTTCGCTGTTTTAGCGGTATTGTACTGTTCCACCGTATTCCTTGCTGTAAATATTGATGCCTCGCGAGCCGAACAGCTGCGGGACCCGTCGCGGCTACCGAGAAGTTAACAAGTTCAAAACAAAAGCAGTGACAAAACGCCACAAAAGGGAAAGGGTGGATTTCAAAGTCTCTGTTTAAGTAGCATCCCCCTGTTCTCTCTTTTTCCAGACCGAAGGGATAAAAAGAACTGTGGTGTGGGCCTTTGCTAGGAAACTGAGGGTCAGTTGTTTGGAATGTGCCTCCCTTTAGATCCGTGATATTCCCCCTCTGTAAGTCACCTGACTCCAGATTTCCTTATTTCTCCAAATTATCAGCTCGTAATAAAAATACAATTAGTCCTAAAGGGAAACGAGCGAAATTTGTTTGTGGCCCGAATCTCCGTTTTTTTCCTCCACGTGCCCGTCAAATCGCTATCTAATGGTTGCAGTTCTGGTTGGGGGAGAGGAGATCTGCTTTTCTCTCTCGCTGGCTGCCGACAGCCCTGCCATTCACAAAGCCTGGGGATGCCACACACATTCTGTTTGTTCTACATGAGCAAACAGATTGTAAACTGGCTGATAATTTTTGTACTGACAATGTCATTTACGGCTGTCAGCCTTTTGTCTCCTCTGTTTGCTTTATTCAAATATGAACCGAGTGGACCTCCCTTCTGCTGCACTCTTCTGCATTAAAATCACATCAATTCTCTTCCATTTCTTCTTATCTGAAATTCATTGGAGGCAATCACTTGGTTGAATGCTCGAGGGTTTCCATGGAGACCAAAGGTCCCGTACGGACTACAGAAGGATTAGAGACTTGTAAGATTTAAGTCCTGAAGTACACAGTTGCTTTGTTATGTCTCCCTTTGATATCTAGTCGAGAGAATTGTCCCTTTATACTTTGATTTAAGGAGAAAAACACGTATTAACTATTAGGGGTGTTACTCGAAAGATTAATAAATGTTTTGGGTTTTTTGGGGGGGAAGTTGTGGTGTTTGTTTCTTTAAAAGGCATTTATGTACGTGCCAATTCGTGGCTTAATTATACATGGCGTGCTGGTGGAATTTATGTTTCGTTCTTCTCGGTGTGTCGAACTGAGATCTTTGTGTGGCAACTATGACAGCCGTAGTGGCATGCGGCGCTGGGTGCCCCGATGGCACGGCTTTCACCCGGAGCAGGAACAATAAATCCCGCTCACCGGTCTCGCTCCGGGGGCCGCCTCCCAGGACTCCCCGCTTCTCTCCTAGGCATCTCCCCTTTGTTCTCCAGAGGTCAGGGCAACTGAGAGTTGAGTTATTCACATCCCAACTGTCTGTCTGGAAACGTCTGCAGATGTTACTGTGCTTTTCTTTCTTTCTCTTCATCTCTGACTCTCTTTCTATTCCTCTTCTCTCGGCTGCCAGGACATTTGCTAGGTCTGTTTTTAAAGCGCTGGAAGAAAGGAGAAGAAAAGGCAGCACAGGCCCCCGAACTGTTTCTTTATCGCCAGCCAAAAGTACAAAGTAAACAGCCGAAGTAAACCGATTCATTTTTTGTTTCAGCGTGGCATTTTGTGCACAGCTAAAGCCGTCTCTTTTTGTCTTCTTTACTCATTATTTTTTTACTGCTTCGCTAGAAGTGACAGGCATTTCACATAAAAACACAAAACATTCTTGTTTTAATTTAAGTTTTAATTATGACTAATGTAACAAATATAGTTGTGTTATAGAGACAAATGCAAACGTTTAAGCATGAATCTGACTTTTTGAATCTGTCCTATAAGGACCTTTCCAATGTTACTGTCTGAAAATCTAAACATCCATCAAAGGGTCAACAGTCTTTAATGCATCTCCAACATTTTCTAAAATTTGGGGAGTAAACAAATGTGACCTCCAATGGCATGCTGTCAGCAAGAACACATCAACAATCAATGAACATTTGCAACTTGCTATTTGCCGTATTGTTTGTATCCTTCACTGGCTGTCAGGGATTTTCAAAGGTGAGATATTACACAAGGGTGATCACATAGATCAAGGGCATATTATTCATGATGACACCATTTTTTTCAAAAGAATTGGTGAATATTACAACACTAGACCCAACTTGTTTCACATGAAAGTAAATGTTAAAGAATGGACTAAATAAGCTCCTAGTTGTGCATTCATTTGGGGTTTTTTTTTAATGACTGAACTCATTTGTTTCATTACATTTGTATTGCAATTGCTATTTCGTCACCTTTTAAGATATTTCTACTGGAATAAGGGCCTTAAATCACAATGGAGACCCCTTTATCTTTAATAGATTACATTTAGGCATCTAGCAGATGCTTTTATCCAGAGTGACTTGGAAAAATGAGTAACAATAAACTAAAGCAAGGCAATAATATGAGAAGTGCAAAGTTACAAAATTTTAACAATTGCTAAATACCTTTTTTTTTTTTTTAAGATTGAGATCAATCAAATTTTTGTAGTTCTTTTCCCATTCAAGGTACAGTAAAGGTGAATGAAAGTTTAAATGTTCAATAAAAATGTTTGTTTACCAGTTGTCTCCAACCAGGTTGCCCACATGGAGTCTGTAAGTTGCCCACCAAAGCACATTCTATTAATAGCTTCAATTTTAATATTTATTTATTACACATTTTTTTTTATAAAAGCTTGGCTTCTTTTGTGTATCTTAACATTTTAAACAATGATCAGTGATGAATAAATGATGATGGTGAACAAAGTACAACAAAAAAGTTTTGAGTAGACTATATTAAAAAGTAGCCCTCCAGATTATTTTATTTAATGTGGAAGCCCTCACAAAAAGGTTGGAGACCCCTGGTTTACACGCTCCATTGACCATATATATTGATTTAAAATACTGCATTATTAACATTTAAAAGTTGCATTAATATATTTAAGTTAATAAAAATGTAATTGTCATAAATCTTGCAAGTTTTTATATGCTTTGAGATGTTTTTGTACAGCTGTTGAAACTGGCTTTTGACACGAACAGTTGTTTATTTAGAAAAGATGATTTATGTAAAGGGATGTGATGGTTTACACGCAAGTTAAATAATTATTATAAATATGGCCATGGACATTTATAAAGTGGAAGGCTAAGACAATGGCAAGATTATTCATGAACCCACTTAGAAAGGCCATCTGTTGTTGTAACCTGGCAAACACAAAGCACCCAAGTTATGTCCTGTCCAACTCATCTCGCAGTTTCTCAAGAAAGGACGTATTCAGCCTTGAACATGGCATAACTCACAAAGGCTTGTCTTTTTAAAAGCCTGGAAGCTGATCTTGTCCATGCCTGTTGACGATATTCTGTGTATACGTGGAGGATTATTTCCAAATACCAGTCCTGCGTTAACAAAGACACCTGATGATAGCAAATTAGGCTTTGGGTTTTGTGTAAGGAGAAAGAAAAAAATAACACCAAGATGAAAACGTTGGTTCAAAGCTTTGACAGACCCGGTGGTCTTTCGGTTTTGTGATTATGTTCCGTGCCACTCATTTACCGGTGATTAATATGCATTGCATAAGAGCTCTGTGTGTGTGTGTGTGTTGCATCTGGATGCTTCATGTCGATTACAATGCTGTTTTGTGTAGTCTTTGTCTGGAACAAGATGTAGCTATCCTCCTTGCTTTTAAAAAATCTGTTTTAGCATTTGTTTTTTGACTAATTTGTTAGCCTCGCCAAATATTAACATAAAGAGATTTAATAAGTGTTACAGTGTCGTGCATTCATTTGCATGTCTTAAAATGAATCCGACAGCTCCTTATCAAAAGGCATCTTTCAAATGTAAATTCTCAAGTCTCAGTGGTAGCCACGCCTCATATGTGTTTGTCTTTCACTATCAAAGCAAAGTCTTCAAACCACTATCAAAGCAATAAGACAGTTGAAAAAGATTGTAAGCACAGGAACTGTAACAAACCAGGCCAAAAAATTCCTGCAGCATCTCTTTAGAGAACACGTGCGGCCGCCGAAGCTTTGCACGTCTACACTGCGTCTGTGACTTTGTATAGGTGCATGTCACCACTCGAACCTCAGCCAGAACATCTGCAGTTTGTTTAGGTAGTTCAGATGTATCTGTACGGGACTCAGCGGCGTGACATGTTGGTTTTAGGCCTAGATGGAGCGTTTGGCGCATGTCCTCTCATTGCTCAGAGCACTCCATGTGTGACATCTCTCAGTCATTAGCAGGCATCGGCTCTCATTGTCTCTGCGAGGGAGTCCATTTTGATAGGATTAGCCGTAGCTAGGAGCTGTGTTATTGCAGATTTAGGTTGCTAAACTTAGCCTGCATTGTACTCTATGGGGAAAGCCACGGCCACCCAAGTTTTTAGAGCCACAGGCTCGGGGAAATAGTCACACCCTTTGGGAAATTTTAACCACATAAGAATGGCGAGAGACTCGTTGAGTCAGCAATTTCTTATGCAGAATAGATTAGTTCACTGCAATGCAGTGAGGATGCAGAATAGGTCCAAAAAACATTTTCAGAAGTGCATGTTAGATATTTTCATAGCAAACTTTTGTAATTTTTTTAAAACAGGCATTTTGGTTTCTATATGCATGTCTTTAAGTCTGTGGTTCTTATACTGCAGCCGTGGCCCCCAATACATTAATTTATCATATGTAATGAAACCTAAAGGCTACTAGCCAAAAGCAATTTAACATTTATTTAGGCGGTTTCCTGGACAGGGCTTATCCTAGTCCCAGACTTAAATGTTTAAGCTGCTTTAATTTAAAAACACCTTGTTCTGGCTAATCTTAACATATATCGGTATCATTGTTTTGTCTCAAGATGCACACCTGTAGTGTTTTCTGTAAGGTATGTTTGTAAAAACTTCTTAAATGACCTAATAAAATAATGCCTAGTTCTTAATTAACCTAAACCCTGTTCTGGAAACTGCCCCAATATTTGTTTAATTCAACTTTCAAGTTTTAGATGTTTTATGTCGTAAATTTTCTTTGGGGGGCCATGAAGGGATGCATCATGCAAAAGGAGGCCGCATGCCGAAAAGGTTTGAGAACCACTGCTTTAAGTCATCTGGATGATTCTCACGAAATTAGACTTATGAGGTGTCATGAAACATTTTGATAAAAAAGTAAATGCTATCAAAATAAGAAGCATACAGTTACAAACATCTCTTCATGAACTATTTTGCACATGATTTTAAATGACATCATACAAACCAATTTTGTTTTTTTTTTCACATTTAAGGGGGAAATTTTCATTACCGCAACGTGTCCATGACTGGATTTGGGTTCTTTGACATGGACATATTTATAATTAAAAAATCTAAAAAATAAAAAGCTTCAGTGCATATTATACTATAAACATTAACAGTAAAGAAACATGTGGTAGTTGGTGATCATTGGTAAATGTAGAGACAATAATAAGGAACATAAATGTGTCCAAGACCAATTTTCTCATCCTTCGCAACAATTTACAATCATTGTTTAAGCCCTCAAGGAACTAACATTTAAAAAAAAAATGGAGACATAATTGACTGTGACACTCAAGATGGCTACCAGGTAAACAGTTATTTTTTCTCTCCAGATAAAAGTTAAAATTTTGTTTGTCATAGTACCTAGACAACTTTTTAGTTCTCATTACCGAAACATGAGTTTGTAAATGTATATTTAATGTAATATCATGTTGCGGTAATGATAATTTTTGATAATGATCATCTAAAAAATGTAAATAATTCTATAGGAAACATTTTTTAAATCCTCTAAAAATAATGGTTATAGTAAGTTCAGACATTAATCTTATTTGTGCCAAAAAATGGCTTTAAGGGCGTTTTAAAAATTCTGATGCTGGACACCTCAAGTCTGGATTTCGTGAGAATCACCCATCTACATTTTTAAAATAAAGCTGCTTTACGATGCCATAGAAGAACCATTTTTGGCTGAATGGGTCTATAAAAAAAACCTTTAACATCTGAAGAACCTTTCTGTTTCAAAAGGTGTGAAAAAATGGTTCTTGTATGCCATCGCTTTATTTTTAAGAGTCCAAGTATTGTTAAAATTGGCCTGAGTGTGATTTCAAAAGGAATTATTTGTGTAAAATACAAACAATATTTATTTTCTAGAATCTGACACTTGTTTTTTGGGAGCCCACGCCCTCTAGACATCAACTAATGGGATTCTGCCCTGATCTGTGATGTCAATTAGCATTCAATGCACTCTCACAATCAGGGGACTGGATTGATAGTGTATGCTTTTTGTGTCTTCATGCTGTGAGGAAGGTAGGATCGGGTTTGTCCCTGTGGTGCTTTTGTATGCAGGCCAGGCTACTTTATCATGTTGGACTAGTGGAGTCAGCAGGAGAACACAGAAGATCCTCTAAAAGAGAGAAGGAGCCCTGCTGTGCGGGACGTCCCCCTCAGACCAGCACCCCTCTGGGCGGGCATTGTGACAAGTCCAAATCCCAGCATGTTTGCTCAGGTCACAATTGCTAATTTGGTTATAATAAAGTATATCTGACCGAAATGGTCTCGTGGAATAAAGGCGATGGCAATCAATCGGCTTTACCTTTTGGCAACCCATCAATAGCATATCTTTCCTTTGAGAGCTTCTTTATATCATTGACACTGGACTAGAGACACTTCGTAACCCTGGCGGGCATGCAGAAGAAGAATCTTAAGCCATTTTAAGCATTATCGCGTACCCCTTGCAGTTAACCACTGGGGTATCTCAATAGTTTCCGAATCGTGGAATGTTGGATTACTTTTGCATGCATTGTCAGCATCGTCACACTCATTAGTCGAATGTGGGAAACATTCATACCCCCATGGTTGCCCTAATCTAATCTGCAAAGGACAAATCTGAATTTATTCATAACTAATGTGTGCACATGGATTTTGAATGGTGGCATGCGGCTCAACATTGTGGCCAGCTTTGAAATGCACAACTCAAACCCAAGACCCGGGTCACGCTCATCTCTGTGGTATCTCTCTGAAGACAAACGACAGAGGAATGTCCGATTTTACCCACGGCGCTCATTCATTCCTTCATTGCTTTGTTATCATGTGGTACTGTTTGTGCAGACCAGAAGAAAAGGTTTTTATTTTCGTACTGTGTAAAAAAGGATATTTTCATTTAAATTAAGGCATATCTCTGAAAATTAGCACATGAAATGGCAAGGCAAAAATCAATCTCTCATCCTCTTTCTGTTTCACTTCCTACATTTATTTCAATTCCAATTATACAGCTTTATCTGTTCACTGAAGGCCACTATCCATGCCTTGAAAAATGCATCTTTAAACTGTGATTCAATAAGTATCACATTCATCTTTTCTTTAAAGTAGCTTCTTCAATCCTAATTCTCCCTCGTATATTTAAAAGATACTGTATGTATACATTTTTCAAGGCAAAAATACTTCATAAATACTGTGAAATGGACTTGGGGACACACACAATAACCTTAATCACAGAATTGAAGCCCGTGTGCAGATTTGTGTCAGATCAATATTTTGCTGAAGCCTCATTGCCGGTCTGTTTACTTTGGCTAGTGCTGCCTACATCCCGAGCCGCTGCTCTTTGTTTGAACATGTGACTCTGTAATAATGGCAGGTAGAAGAACTAATAGGCGCTGCAATATCTGCAGTTTGACCCCATGTGGCTTTTCCTAATTGATCCATAGATTAGCATCAGACTCATCAGTTAGAGGATGATCTGGCCTCCTTGTTGCCCGGCCATGTCTTTGCATTGCCAAGCAATTTTGCCTTGCCAATGATTGGAGGAAGCAAACAACCTCTTTCCAAGTTAAGGTAAGTTAAAGGTCGAAAAATGTAAATTGCATAACGTAAAAAGAAAGCAAAGTGATGTTTTTTTTTATTTATTCGGAATGCAAAGTTAGTTGTTATGTTCTTTTATGCGGTTGTGCTGATCAGCCGCATCTAACCCTGTTGGCCTTGCTCACAATTTCAGAACCCAAATCCCCCTCTGGCTCTCAATGGAGTCCACGCAGACCCCTCCACTCCGTGCCTTATATGTACATTTGGCCAAGCTATGTAAACTTCCACATGTGGGTGTCATTCTTACCCATATTTGCCGTGGGCTTTATTGGGACACGATTAGTTTCCAGAGCAAATTTGGAATGAAAGAAAACATCGCCTTCGGCGTGTGAGCCAACAAACTGTGCCACTGCGTGTCATTGTAAATTTACATGGCTCCAGCTTTGTTTTGATAAACCATTGCCCACAGGTAAAGCCATTAGAGCTATTAGAGGTGAAACTAACAAAACCATGACTGAGAACAGGTGATGCCTCACTGCTAAGTTATGCCTGTTTTTGCATGGACTTCACATTTCTTTGATTTATTATTGTAGGCCTAAAGAATAGAAAGCTCTGCTCTTTTGTGCTCTGTAAATATTATTTGCTGTGATAAATGAATGTAAAGGTTATACAATATCAATTAATTATTGTTCTGTAGATACGTGATGATCATAATGTAATCTTCATTCTTTCACGTTCGGGTCTTAGGACCACTCCCTTCTTTTACCGCTGATTCGATGCCATGGCAACAAGGGAAGCTCCCAGCCCCTGTGCAATAATGCCGGTCTGATCAAGCCCACATTCCTGTATTGACCATGCTGTGCAAGATTAAACGCAGGTGACATTTCCGAGGTGAAATTTGCAATTTCCACAAATATGAGTTGTCTGAAACGCGGCATGACAGCACATAAAATCAATACAAATAACCTGAATCCCTAATACCTTGATCCCTGTTAGTAGAGGGATGCATTACAACTAAGACACTGGAAGTGAGAGCAACAGCCCAGGAGCTGATCCCTGATTCCTATCGACTGGCTCCAGGCCAAACACTCCCGCAATAACAATTAGGTGCGAGAGTTTGTCGATTTTCTCCGGCAGCGTCGCATTTTTCAGCACAGGCTGAGATCTGATGTCTCTATACTACATCTGAAGATTGAAGACTCTGTTACTGTTCATGTTATATACTGTGACATTTAGAAACACTTTTTGTCAAACGCATGTATACGAGCAATTTATTTGATTATATGGTGCGTCATTTTTGGGATTAAATTGTCCCAGGTTTGCGTTTAATTGTGTAGCCTCTGTGACTACTGTTATATTATTTGATAGACAAGTAAAAGCTAAGATGGATTTACACATTTGTCAAAAATACAATTTATATTATTGACGGAAGACCTTGTTTGATGGTCCCCAACATGCTGGTGAATAGACGGTTTTGGCAAATTTGACAAACAAATGTGAATTAGTTGTTCGAGCGAACGACTGTGGTATTGGTAACCTTGTAACCAACTGTAAATAAAACAAGGCACGCTTAGAAAAAGGAAACAGGACTGCATTTAGTTATGATTTGGTACATTATTAAATTATTAGCAGTGCAACTTGTAATTGCCAAACTGAATGCTGTGCACAGAAGAAGGAATTTAGCATTTTTGATGCAGGCACTAGCAGCAAGGGCATTGCAACGACGTTGAGCCCCATATATGGGAAAAACAACATCAGCTGATACAGTTAGCTGATCAGTCACGCGGGTTTAATGTTCGCTACGTCAGAATTTTTGGGGAAAATGCTTTTCCATTTCCCATTATTCGCATTTACTCTTTTTCGCATTAACCACCTCAAGCGAGTGTACGTTTTTGCAAATAAGATTTAATTCAAAATTTGGCTTTTTGTCATTTTTTTATGCAATACTTCAAAATGCATATAAAATCATGGTGATGAAAACCCAGCTAGTGTCAGCTTCAGGTCCTTGAATTCTTTCCTGGCTGCCAAACTTCTCCACACAGTTGTGATCCATGCTCGTCATCTCCCCTCGTCTTTAGCAAACCAAAACATTTTACTTTCGACAAGGTATTTGTTTTTTAAGAGATCAGTTTAGCCACTAACCAGACTGATAAATAAATAAGTACAGATAGGAAGTTCACTTCGGTTCAGGCGCGTAACCGCAACAAACCGTCTATAAAGAAAAAACGAACTCTTTTTCTACAAAAAAATTTATTAACTTTCTTTGTCAGTATTGCAATATTCTTACACTTATATACTGTCCATGTCAAGTTTGGTATTTCTCCAATTGTTAACTAAAGACAAATATGACCATGGTCTGGTAAATGTTTTGCATAAAAATGGCAGGTTTGGAGTTTTTATGAAAAGAAAAAGTGACCATGAGAGATTGATTGAAGGAGAATCTGATTGAATGAGAGGCTTTCCAGGAGTGCTATTAGAGCCAGCGTAGCACCTGGATGCTTTAGTGTTTGGTATCAGTCTGCCAAAGTAACTGGATAAATGCTACAAGAAAGTTTTAACACAAGTTTTAAAATAGCAATGTCGGAACGGATCCTGAAGCTGTGTAAGAAAGTTGTTCCACACACATGATTACTTGGACATAATTTCTTTTTTATATTTACAAACTTGTGTACCTTCTGGCTCACTCGGGTGCGCACTAAACGGCCGCTCCGAGACCGCTCTAAACAGGTGGTCTCGGAGCGGCTGTCGCCGAACTCTGGGGCGACCCACCTGTTGTGTGAACACTGCTGGACCTCGGGCCGAACCAAATACAGGAAGTTCTCCACATGTTTGAGCCACTGGGCTTCCGTCGTGTTGTGAACCGGGTGTTATATTGTGGGTTAACAACAAACAAGCCAATCCTGGGGAGCTGTGGATCAATCCCATGAGCTGTTGTTTTGCAATTCACAATCTCACCACTAGATGCTATTAAAATATACACATTGCACCTTTATTGCATACACTAAAAGGCTCGTTATAGTTTTGCGTAGGTCCTATGGCGTAGCTGCGATGGCGTAGGTTCCGCGTCGGTTTTCATTTATACTTTTGCGTTGTCATCCGCGTCGACGTGAAAACACATGCGCAGACCGCTGGTAGGCAGTATCCACGCGTGTAACCACAGTGGCAGCGCGACCGTCAATGAAGAAGCAGCTTGACAACTTAACCCACAAACCAAGAAGAAACAGCAACTTTTTGTATTTGATTTGAGAAGACCTGCAATGCCGGAAGTAAATAATCAACGACCTTTGTTCTAGTTTGAGTTAAATCCCTCCTCAACTTGGCCCATCTTTGTTTTCACCATCGCAAATGGAAATACCTATGACGCAGATTTTTTACCTGACGGGAGGGGTTCTGGTGGACCAATCACACCGCTTGCAGTCCGCATAGAACTGACACGCTGTTAAAAATTTTGCGAGGTGCATGTCAGGCTATGAATAACCTACAGCGTAGCTATGTCGTAGAGCTTACACACGACTTTAAATTGGGCTTGAGGTTTGCACTTCGTTTTTGTTCTGGCTGTATAACCAACTAATATTTAATAGTCGAGAGTCACACGGCACCAGAATACAGAACCAAGCATCACTTTACAACTAGTAATGATGGCCTAGGCTGTTTCAGTAATGTGTGTCCTTTTGTGACAGATAGTGAGTGAGAATATGAGTTTGTGCTGTCCTGCATTTGTCAGGAGCATCATTTTTTTTTGTTTGGAGCTGGAAACATTTGGTTTAAATCACCTCTAGTCCATTATGCCTGTCCCTTACACACTTTTTTTGGTAAGAGTTCAGTAGTATTTTAGTAACCTTTTCAAATGGCATGTTTAACCAAAACATTTTTCCTGAGATCTGGTGATCAGTATAATGGATTTTCATTGCAACACTTTTCAGAAATGCAATAGTTTATATGATTAAAAGTCATGCATTTTTAAAGGTTTGGTTGTTGGATGGGTCAAGAGTCTAAAATAACATACAGATAATTTAATGTAGGTGCAGTTTAATGCATAATACACATTAAATAGTAGTTACACACACCTTATATGTTTAATTTATTAGAAATCAGCATTTGTTATCCTACAGGTAGCAAAATCCAAGAGTGGATTTGTGTAGCTTGAATATGAAACCCAGAGATGCAGCAGAAGCATTGGGCGCTTAATCTTTTCTGTCAGGAGGCATTAAAGCCTGATATTCAGGAGGACGACGGCTGGAATGTAAGGGTGGCCATATCTTAATCAGGCTCCTTTAGAAACAACCTGTCTGCTGAGTGGTCATGGGATCACAGGTAACACAGGTGACCCGTAACCAACCTGTCCAAGTGTCTGCGTATATGAGACAGATACCCGGGACAGGTCCAGACGTCTCTCTCTCCTTGTCTGCTGTTTGCAGTGTTTGTGTTTGTTTTAAAGCAGATCCAGAGCCATCATCATTACGCTGAGAGAGCCCGAGCCGGTCCGCTGTAATGTGTGTGCAGAGTTGCCACGTCTGTTTGTAAGGCCCTCAGCAGAAGTGTGGTGGCTGTTGACATTCTCCATATAATATTGTTTGAATTTTTCATCAAGATCCTGGTCTGCGTTACAAGAGCCCTTTTGTTTCCGCGTTGTTTGTACATTCTTTGTGCGCGCGCGCGTACATGTGTACCTTGCTCTTCCTTTATTTGTTTGGCTATGTGTCTTATTTTAACGTAAACTCTTGAAGCTCCCAGTCCATTTTTAACGTCCCCGCAACCATTCAGGCACCGTTTGTGGGGTCATGAGCACCGGCCAGCTGCACAACCCCCAATCCGGCCAGCATCTTTTTTTTTTTTTTTTTTGCAGATACCTTTTGTGCAGGGGACCCTGATGTGGCCGTGAATGCAGGTCACCACAGGTTACTGACAAAGCCCTGTGAAAGGGGCTTCTGTGCGCCCCTGAATGGAGCAATGTGCACCGTAAAAAATAGCCTGTCTCTTGTCACTGCCTCTGCCATTAAAAACAGCTTGGCTTGATGCTCGCTTCTTTTCAGGCGCAGGAAAGTTAGTTTTCTCTTTGTTTATCCCGTTGTGTCGGGACGGTCAGCGCTTTTGTCGCACTGTCATTGTCATAGCAGTAAAATAACTTCATCTTACATCCAGAGGCTGCTCTGTTGTGTGATTTTCTCCATAAATCAAGCAGTAATTATCTTCGTCTTTGGTCACTTTTGCACTTACAAATTGAATAAATCACTTTAAATCACTCTCACTTGAATTGTAAAGAAGGTAAACATTCCTTATTGAAAAGTACATGTGATGTAACCATGTTATTTTGAAAACCAGTAAATGTTGTAGTACAGGGTTTTTTTAAACGATATGATGGCAGGGACCCCCAAATATGATGAAACTTTTGCAAGGGACACCCTTCCGAAAATATACAGTACTGTGCAAAAGTCTTAGGCCACCATGCCACCATTAGATTTGTTGTTTTTGCAATTGTATAGTGATCTCATATAATTATTTCTCAGTCTCTTTATTAGAATACATCCAGAAAATACAGAAAATGTGTACGTAGTATTAAAAACAGTATAAAAGTATAAGCTGAAGTGTCAAGTATTTAGGGTAGGGCTGCAGGATCTCTTAAATCTAAATAAAATTAAATCCTAATTTCTAATTGAATGACTTTAGGACTTCAGTCTCCTCAAAAAAGCTCAAGATGTGTTACGTGCCAAGAGACGTGACGTCACACTACTGACTGATGCCTGAAGAAGACATTTAGTTCTGAAAATTGTTTTGTTTTTAATTTTGTGTACAAAAAAAGTAAAAAATAAATATGGATGGACATTAAAACTAAAACTAAAACAACAAATCTGGTAGTGGTGGCGGCCTAAGACTTTTGCACAGCACTGTATCCATTCGTATGAAGCAACATTTAAACTGTGTTAGATGAATATTAATTATGATATTATAAAAACACCATATTGTTTCCAAACTGAAATAATTCTCAACACTTTTTTAATTTTTGCTTTTACAATTTGGAAATGTGTTTATCTCTGAAAATGAAATGTTCTGGAGACCTCCTAAAACCTTTTGGGGATCCAGACCCCAGTTTGAAACCCCTGTTGTAGTACACTACAAAAAATGATTTTCAAGAAAAAAATTCTTAGTATTTTTGTCTTGTTTTCAGTACAAATATCAAAAAATTCTTAAATTAAGATGCTTTTTCTTGGTGAGCAAAACGACCCAAGATAATAAGTCTAGTTTTTAGACCAAAAATAACAAATTTAAGTGATTTAAAACAAGCAAAAAAATCTGCCAATGGGGTAAGCACATTTTTCTTGATTTTTTCTTGAATTTAGTGTTTTAGAAAAATGTTTAAGATTTTTTGCTTACACCATTGGCAGATTTATTTTTTTGCTTGTTTTATGCGCAAAATCACTTAAATTTGATATTTTTGGTCTAAAAACTAGACTTTTTTTCTTATTATTTTTTGCAGTGTAGTACATAAACAGAGTAAAGAGTACTGCATAAATGTGATGATACAGCAATATTACATTTGTGCTTATTGAAAAAAACCACTAATGAATAACAACTGAAGATAAAATCAAATATAGATAGCTAAATATATAACTTTATCAACTTTTGAAATGAAGAGTAAATGTTTTTAAAGTTGAAGGATGTCATCCAATCACACAAAATTTTTTTAGGTCAAAAATACAAATAGAGACATAGTAGATAAATTGATACACTGTTGTTGCCGTCTTTATTATTTAGTTTAATATGTGATTCATGTTAATATAAAAAATCCAATGTTTGATTTTTAGGATACTTTTGTATGATAAATAAGTCTTTTTTAGGATGTGGATCTTGAGATTAAACCAGTCAAATTATCTGATTAATATTTATATACTTGTCCTCTGATGAAAAACATTTGTTTATTTAATGACATGCACTGCAACATGAATTACGAGCACGGTCGGCTCAGTTGGCGTGTTAATGAATCTGTAGTGTGCGTGCACTCAATGAGGTTAATGGACGGGATCTTGGAAGCTCATCTCACCGGCCCAACCCACTCTTTCAAGCTCGCTCTCCATGCATGTTTCCGGAAGCGATTCTTTAGTCGGCTGGTTGCCTCTCCGCCTCCCCCTATTGTTCTCTGTCCTCTAGGGGCCCTTCTCGCTTTATCTGATGCCAATTCTGCATCACACTTCTCCTGCCCCCTATCTGAATGTCTCCTATACGGCCACGTTATCTTATCCGTAGTGTCATCTCTTTATCAGCCCCATCCCGACCCCGTCTGCTCAGGCGGACCGCGTCAGAGCCACACACACTCCGCTTACACATAATCCTCTCGCGGACAGGTATTCCTCAATCGGCTCTAACGAGACAGACAAAATCCCTGTTGAAGGGAAAGGATATATGTTTTTTTTATTATGTTACCTGGAGGTGGATCAGATTAAGCGTTGGCCGGCGATGCCGCTAATTCGATTGCAATTCGGATATCCTTGGAATTTCGTCTGTATGTCATTTACAGGTGGTTGAACAAACAGGGGTAACAGTCTGTGTTTTTCTTGTTTATTCCTGTGTCGCTCATGGAAACTGCCTGCCACCTTTGTTTCTGTTCTTTCTTTCTGCGATCCCCCTCTGAATGGGGCTTTTCCTCCTCATGGGCGCTGATGGACGGGATTGGGTCTGGGTGACAGGTGAGCCAGTCCAGCTGCTACCTGCTGTTAGACAGCAGCTGTCTGTCTCTCCGTCTCCCAAACACTCACGCACATGCTCCCAAACAACCAGTCAGGCATCCAGTCACACTCATTCAAAAACATAAATGAATGCACTCCCACACGGCCATTCACCCCGAACAATCAGCTCTGCTCCGGTGCCCTACTAAAACAGCGACGTGCTCCAACATCCCTGTTACGGCTATTATTATTTTCAGATATTCGTTTAAGTGTTTAGTGTATTTCAATTTGAGAAAAGATTAGGAAGAATGCAAAAAAGTTAAAATAAAAAGTGCAAAAAAGTAAAACTACCCCACAGTAACTGAAGATAAACTGTAATCAGTCCCACTTTCTATTAGGTGTACTGTTTACATGTGTCAGACGCTTTTATCCAAAGCAAGCAGTAGATTTTTGGAAATCAAACCCACAACCTTATGCACCACGATCGCAATGCTCTACCAACTGAGCTACAGTGTACTTGTGTAAAAATTACATTTTTAGGTGGGGTTAGGGATAAGGTCAGATACTTTAAATGTATTTTAATGAAACATACGTACACATTTCTTATAATAGTGTAATATAAGTGTGTCCAAAACCTCCTAATATTTAGCATTTCAGAGGACTTTCTTTTGTGTCCTTGACCCCTCTCTTTCCATGACAGCGTCACACGCTCTTTGTCTCAGTATTATGTTGGTAATGAATGTGCTTTAATGGCCTCTGTCTGTTCCCCTTACATGCGTCTGGGAGGGAGGGAGGAGGCGTATGGGAGCTTTCAGCTTTCCGCACCTCCGTTCAGGTACACCTGTCACCAGCCGCCTGCCTCTCCTCTTCCATCCCCCTTTCTATTCTCTGATGATGAATAAAGGGAGATTAAACGAAACAGTGAGCATAAATGTCAGAAAGAAGTTGGATTGACACCTGCATACTCAGACCACTGTTAGATGTTTTTAAAAGGAGCTCCTCTGTACAGTTATGGTTTCACTTGGACTGAAACAAACTATTTAACTGGGTAGCAATGTGTTAATATAAAGTTTGTGTTATAGTGCTACAATCTTGTTTTCTTATAGAAAATGTAAAACATGACAATAGGAGCTTTCTCGTTTGATCTATTAAATTTATTTTTAAGTGTATTTAACAAGAAAGAAAAGCATAGACTCTTTACCAATCTGAAATTGACAAGATTAAAAAAATGATCTCAGAAGAGGTTTATAAATGAGAGGGCTTGTTGAGGTTAGTACCAAAGAAATTCATTTTCGAGGTAGACCGGTTTACTGTTTTTCGTTTTGATGGAAGATTATAAAGACAGATTTATCTTTTGGCTTCTTTGGAAAAATCCACAGTGAAGAATTGTACACAATAACACCAGGAACTTATGTTATTCAAGTAAATAGTTACCCTTTAGTTGCCATTTAATTTCATTGATTTGTGCTAAACATTAAAAAGCTTACACTGATTTTGAGATCATTGATCAAATTAAATATATTTATATATTACCTTGTTTCAAAGCGGCTTTACATGAAGAAAAAATCACATGAAATCTGAAAAATTATTTATTCAATATTAAATTACATAAATGTGATTTAGCAAAAAGACATAAAGAAAAGCCCATGGTTAAGGTTTATAACTGAACAATTTTAATGACATTAAAATAACATATTAAAATAACATTTGGGCAATTCCATGCAAATGTGAACCTTATTATGAAAAGTAAAGATGTCAATATTTGGTGGTTTAAATATCCATGCAAAGTCTCTGTTAAAGTTTTGAACTCATAAAACATTTTTAGAATACATTTTAAAATTGGCAAGTCCAAAATGAAGATATCTTCCCCATAAATGCGCATACAAAAAATAAAAATAATTAAAATACATATAAAATGTTATTTTAAGACAATCCCTTCTTTGTTTGTTGGGTATTATTGCTTCTGGTTTGTGCATTTTAATTTACAGAATTCCTACAAAGTATGTTGTCTCCCAAACATTTTGTTCATCACATCCATAACCCATGCATGTTTCCCTTATCTTAAATAGAAAGAATGGGTATAATCTAATCTCTTTCTGATGTCTGGACTCTATTATCAGGTTTAGGAAAATATAAAGAGATGGTTCAATATATTTGTAATAAATGCATTCTCTAAAAATTTATATTTTAGGTTTGAACTGCAAATGTCCAACACAGTCTCACGGCAAGTCGTGTTATAGTAACGAAAATTTTGATAAATTTATTCGTGTTTGATGACACAAATTTCTGCTGTTTTTCGTGTCTTTGGAGACGAATTCCTATCAATGGCTGTTCGTGTCTGTGGCACAACTTTCTTTATCGTGTCATTTTATATTTTTTTCTCATCGTTCTTTCCTATTTTTAAATCAGTGTCGCTTGGGGTTAGGGTTAGATTCAGGGTTTGCGTTAGGATGTCATTTTATGCATTAGTTTCTACATGTTTTTTGTCCGCTTTTAAAACTATTCTCGCCTGGAGTTGGGGTTAGAGTTGGGCTTTGGGTTAGGAAGTCGCAGAAAGTGATTCTAACCCCAACCCCAAGCGACAATGGTCAAAAAAATATAAAACAACAATGAGAAAACAAAATATAAAATGACACGATAAAGAAAGTCGTGCCACAGACACGAACAGCGATTGGTAGAAATTCGTGATGGGAAGGACAAAAAGACATTAGTCTCCAGAGACACGAAAAAACAGGGGAAATTCGTGTCATCAAACACGAATAAATTAATAAAAATGTTCGATACTACAACACGACTTGCCGTGAGACTGGGTTGCAATGTCACATCCATATCGCTGGAATTGCTCATTTGTAAGTTAAAACCAGTAATGTTACCACATTAAAACTTTTGGGCACTGTTTCAAGAAACGAAAACTTCTGCGATTTCCAACCTTCAGATATAAGTTATGTAAAAAAAGAAACTTTTAGTCTGACTCTTTACTAAAAAATAAGAAGGCTAATAGTGAAATGTTTTTTTCTTGGTCTTGGCCTCTGACCTGTAAAGAAATGTTAGTAGACTGCAGGTTGAATTTGGAGATGCCCTGGTTCACTTCTTTAAGAGCGTCTCGGCAGTGACCCATGTAAAGTGTATCTGTCCTCTGCATTTCTACCTGAAGAGCAGCACAATTAAGCTTTTACCACCTATCACCTGATTTAAATACAAACACACACACTTGAACCATCCCTGAACTCTCTCTACTAACATTACGTCAGTGATCTTACCTACAAAGAGTTTTCCTAAAAAAGCACTTTGGCTGAATTTAACTAGAAACCTTAAAACCAAAACTGTGTAAAGTATATATTTTCCCTCTTAAGTCATGAGATTTTAACTTCTCTATTAAGCAAATTCTCTTTAGGCTCTTTCTTCTAAGGTTGTGTATTGTAGCTATTTTTACGTGGGAATGAATACACTAGACAGCTTTACTACGGCCTGCCGTATGACCTCATTATAGGTGTGGACCCAGACAAATGAAAAGACTGAAGCTTCTCAACCACACTTGCTCTTTTCACATGTTGCATTGTGTTTGTGACATCAAAAGCTCAATTGAGCAAAGCGCAGATCTTCTCCAGCTTATCACCGCCAGCTAGCTTTGATTAGCTCTCTTTTAGCCCACAATGGACACAGATCTTCTTGGGGGGAAACAATGACCACAAAGCTAATGCTTCAAATCCTTTAGCAGTGGTTTGATGTGGGCCTACCTATCTGGTACAATAGTAGCAGATAGTACAGTACGGCCCAATGGCGGAATATTCTTTTAATCTTTAGAGAAAGTTTGAAATCTGATGACTTGTGGTTGCTTTAAACAGACTGATCTCACGGCAAGTCTTGTTATAGTCACGAAAATTTTTATTCATTTATTCGTGTCCATTGCACGAAATTCAGCTTTTTTCTTGCCTTTAACACGAATGTCTTTTTCGTGTCAGTCGCACAAATTTCTATAAATAGTTTTTCGTGTCCGTTGCACGACTTTCTTTTTCTTGTCATTTAATGTATTGTTTTCTCATTGTTTTTTCATATTTTCTTACCATTGTCTCTTGGGGTTGGGGTTAGAATCACTTTCTGTTATATTTTTAGACATCCAAACCCCAACTCTAACCCCAACTTCAGGCGAGAATAGTCTTAAAAGATGAAGAAAAACACGTAGAACCAATACATAAAAGTACATCCTAACCCAAACCCCAAATCTAACCCCAACCCCAAATGACAATGATTTAAAAATAGGGAAAAAAAAGAAAACAATAAAAAAAATTACACGAAGAAAGTCATGCCAAGGACATGAAAAAATATTTTTATAAATTCGTGCTGAATGACACGAAATAGACATTCGTCCCCAAGTCACGAAAAAAAGCTTTAAATATTGATAAATTAATCATTTTTTGGGACTATAACACGAATTTCCATGAGATCATGTTGGCTTTAAAACAGACCAAACAGCAGAGGACGAGTGTATTTATAGTGTCCCTGTAGTTCATTGGTAGAGTATTGCTTTACCAGCGCAAATGTATGTGGGTTTGATCCCAGGGAACATACACATCAAATGTTTATCTTGTAATAAACTATAAGTTGCTTTGATTCGTCTGCCAAACCATGGAAATGGAAAATACACAATTGTATGAGCATGGTCATTTGCAATGTATTGGTGATGAATTGGGATTTTTTTATTTGCATTTTTTGGTCTGATATTATGTAAGAATCAGTTTTTCATTTGGCGAAACCATTATGAAATGAGTAGGCTACATCATTTTCTCAGTACCATAAATGTGACCGTGGACCACAAAAAGAGTTATGGGTTGATTTTTAAATTGAGATTTATACATCATCTAAAAGTTAAATAAATAAGCATTCCATTGATGTATGGTTTGTTAGGATAAGACAATATTTGGTAGATATACATCTATTTGAAAATCTGGAATCTGTGGATGCAAAAAATATAAATAATAAAAAATAATAAAAAAGTTAATTCCTTAACAACTGCGTCTATTATTGAAAATAATTTTTATTTACAGTAGGAAATGTACAAAATATCTTTATGGAACATGATCTTAATATCACAATGAAGAAAAATCGATAATTTTAACACATACGATGTATTGGTGGCTATTGCTTCTATTACAAATATATGTTAACACTGGTTTTGTGGTTCAGGGTCACATATATGTGACTTTACATATTGCAGAAATACACAAACAGATCGAAAACAAATTCACTGTGTACCCCCCCATCAAAACTGAATTGCTCCTCTTGGCTATTTAAAGTGTTTGCAATAAAACAGGCTTTATCATCTTTCAGCTGTAATAATTCAATCTTTACTACCTCACCTGGATTGCAGGCAATTAACTGCTGTGTTATAGGAGCACAAATATCTACATCTGCCTGTCGTACAAAACAGCACGCAGAAAATTAAAAACAAAATGTGGTCGTTCTGTGCACTTGCTATACAATTAAAGGAATGTAGCGTTTGCTTTGTTTCTCTTATCATGACTTTTGCATGTTTGTGAGATGAGTGAAACCTTGCCATCTTATCTTATAACTGTTTAATCAACTGCAAAGATTTGATGTCTGCTAAGACGCCACACAGTACTCAGTGACATTGAGGAAATACATTTTTAATAATTGCTTTGAAACCTTTCCTAGAATATTTTATTCAGGAAGTTTTTCATTAAAATGTAGAAATAGTCTGCAGTATTTATGATTTTACAGTGAATGGTATTATTATAAAAGTATATTTCTACTCCGTAGTGTAACACACTATAGTCATGTCAACCGTGTCACATTAATAAAACAAAATTTGTAAATTTGTTTATTTGAAACATTTTAAAGGAGTAAAATGGTGTTGGACAGGGTTCAGCTTTATTTGCAGGTACAGAAGTTGACAAGTACTCGGCCACACTAAAATAAACCCCCTTGGGTCAAAGTGCACTATTTTCGTAAGCCCGTGAAGAGGCCTAATAATTGGGTACAAAAAGGCAAAGCCCTTGTACTTGAGTCAGGGACTCCTGTTGGCTGTCACACTATTGTGGGTGGGCGCTTGCATCTCCCGGCATGGTCGCCTGTGTTTGCAGTTGTCCCTAACAGCACCGACTGACTTCAGCCCAAACACCTGTGTTTGCTTTAGCGCTCACTCCCCCCAATCTCCTCGGTGCAGGTCACATGATCGGCAGATAGCCTCGGCACCATGGGAATACAAAAGCAGGGGCTTTTACGGCTGTTAATCATTAATGTCATGCTTCCTTTTGCCCCTGTCTTGACGTTGCAGATGTGAATGTTATCTCGCACATGCGTCCAGGTCAGACGTTACTGCGGCTGGCTGCAGGTGAACGTGGTCGTAAGGGATGAAAAGGGTTCATGCAGCGATTGCCGTATGATGAAGGGGCATGGCGGCGAAGATGACTGATTGGTTCAAATCTGAAAAGGGAAGAGCACACCCAAGTTCAAAACGAATTCATGAGAATTTTATAAGTAACTTCATTATGAATTGAACTTGTGATCATTTTTAAGATCACAAATCACAGAAATGACTTTAAAACCAACAAACACTGGGTTCTTTCTTTTTGTCTTATTCCAGCAGAAGTCATTTATCTGCCGTAAACACAGACATGCTTTGAGTAAGAGAGAAAAACAGATTTATTTTCAAGAGTAATTAAGTTCATTGAGTAATTCTGTATGGCAGACGTCTCTGATCGCTCTCCTGCCTAAACTTGTTCTTTCTAAAGACCCCAGCTATCCCACACCATTCCCTTATTATACACCATAACATGGGCACATAATTGCGCTTTACACGCTCAAAATTACACGTTTATAAAAGTCGAGGACGCACAAACACATCTCTGACTACGGTTCAGAGGTACAGCTACTGCTCAAATTATGAGCAAAGAAAAATTTGTTTATCAACATTTAAAAACATTACAAGCATCTAATACTGCAGGTTCAGATAAATGCACAAAGTAGCTTTAAAAGATCTACACGAACATCAGACCCCATCCTAGAGATTTACACCGCACACTGTTTGTTTGTTCACCCTGGACCCTAACGATAAGAGCCTTGTACATGAGTTCACCACAGAAATCACTAGTTAACCAGACCGCGTATCCCATCTCCCCTTCAAAAAAACTCCCACCCACATACACAGATGCATTACCGCAATATTCCTGTCAGAGAAATAAAAAGCAGATTATACAGAGGCGTATTTCTGAGCCCGGGCCAATGGGGAAATAAATAGTTGATATGTTGAGTCAGAGCAGGTCCTAACCATAGTGCGCCTTAAACAAAGGTGCCTGTTTACCAGCAGCAGGTAGAAGATGGATAGCTGGTTAAACATTGCAAGCATACCTGCCCGGTGCCATGGGTCGGTCAATGAGACCTACTGAAGAGACATTGTGTAGCTGTATCTTATCTCTGGTTTTCTCTTTGAGACCAGACCTTTAAGGGAAAGAAAAAGATACAGATGTATTATAATCGATTTCATTGTCTAGTTTTTATTTTGTACATATAAAAAAATGTAATTGTTAGGAATTTAGCAAATAAAAAAGAAAAATGTAATTAAACACATTGTTATTTTTATTTGCTTTTACCTATCAGCTTCACTTTTGGTTCATGTGAAATTTTAAGCTAACAGATCTTATAAAATAAAATAAATATCAAAAGGACACTTTTTCCCCAAAATGCTTATTGGACCATTAAGGACGTATAGGTTAATAATTCAGTTCTCATTAGGGATGCATAACGATTAATCGCGATTAATCAATAGCAGAATAAAAGTTTTTTTACATCATCATATATGTGTGTGTAGTGTGTATAATAACTTCGTATAGATAAATGCACACACACGCATGTATATATTTAAGAAATGTTTATATACATTTGTATATTTATGTATAATTTATATTGTATATAAATATAAGTACTTGATATATAAAAAAAAATTCTTAAAATTATACATGCATATGTGCATATTTATATATACATAATTATTATACACAGTTAATATTCACACACACATATATGATGTAAACAAAAACTTTTATTCTGCTACAGATTAATTGCAATTAATCGTTATGCATCCCTAGTTATCATACATAAAATATGTAATTTTATCTATCACATTAACATTTGATACAAACGCTCTGTTTTTTGGAACAAAAACCTGTAAAAATTTTGCAGTATAAACCCTAAACATATATAATGTTTATTCCCTATTTCTGATATTCTTTTACATACATAACTAAATAAAAGTATTGCTATTTACATCTTTTACATCTCACAGGTCTTAGTAAAGACACAAGCAAAATACTGTGACTATTTATTTTTGGTCTCGCTCATGTATATGCAAAACCCCAAAGGGTGTGTTTTTATTCGTGTGTGTTCCCATAGTCGTATCTCTGACATGTTCCGGTACTTGTTAATCACCCGGATTTTGTGTGTTTTATCTAGTACGAGTCAGTTGCTCACAGTCATTTCTGAGCAGTAAAGATCTGCGTCATGTTTCAACACAGTGACTCTCAGCACTCATAAATTACACAGAGGTGGCAACTTAAAGAAGTGCTGAAAAGCCATGAACAGAGCTTTACTTTAACATCAGTGAAGCATAAGACTGCACCATCCCACACACGACGTTTTCACACACTTACACAAATGTACATGTATGCATACGCACACTGGCTTCCATGCAGGTAAAACGTAATGCTTAATCATTTTTTCTTATCTATATTGATCTACAGTAAATTACAATGCTGTCCATCTGGTGTGTGATGTCCTTTAGATTGGGCAGGTCTGTAATATTACGCTCCCTTTCACTTTTCTCATAATTCTTAATTATATGTCATCAACAGCTGACAAAACAACATGATCTCCAGGTTCATGTCCATGGCACTAAAGTCAGCTTTTTTCACGTCTTGAGCACGAAGGTCTTTTTCGTGACACTCACACAAATTTCTATAAATAGTTTTTTGTGTCTGTGGCACGACTTTCGTGTCATGTTATGTATTGCTTTCACCTTTTTTCCCTATTTTTAAATCATTGTCGCTTGGGGTTGGTGTTAGGATGTACTTTTATGTATTGGTTTCTACCTTTTTTTCTTCCGCTTTTAAAACTATTCTCATCTGGAGTTGGGGTTAGAGTTGGGGTTTGGGTTAGGATGTCTAAAAATGTAACAGAAAGTGATTCTAACCCCACAACCCTGTATCACAAAATTATGTACCTATAGTCACGTCATTTTGTTAGTGTTTTCTGTTAACCTTTTTTGCGTGTCGCTGTCACGCATTTGTTACTCAACTGTCCTATTTTCAAACCCAGACACTTCGGTTTAGGGTTAGATTTGGTGTTTGCGTAAGGATGTCACTTTAAGTATTGGTTTCAATCTTTTTTCATGATTTATTTTTTATATTTTATGATTTTTAAACCGTTGTCGCCTGGCGTTAGGGTTAGAGTTGGGTTTGGGTAAGGATGTCATTTTATGTAAATCTAACCCTAAACCGAAGTGATAATGGTAAGAAAATAGGACAAAACAGTTGAGTAATAAATACATGACAGTGACACGTAAACAGAAATACGTGACATGTTCATGCAAAAAGGCAAAAAAACGTGTCAGTGTCACGGAAAAGAATCACAAAATTACGTGACTATAGGTACGTAATTTTGTGATACTGGGTTGAACCCCAACCCCAAGCGACAATAGTAAGAAAATAGGAAAAATCTATGAGAAAATAATACATAAAACAAACGAAAAACAAAGTTGTGAACGGACATGAAAATTTATTTATAGAAATTTGTGCAAGTGACACAAAAAATACATTTGTGCTCAAGGCACGAAAAAAAGCTGAATTTCATGCCATGGACACAAATAAAATTGATTAAATTTTACGTGACTATAAAACGACTTTCCGTGAGATCAGACTGGAGTGTGTTTCCCAAAAGCATCTTTAGCCAACGAACATCGTAAGTTCCATCGTTACTAACATCGTTCCACTATTTGGTGTTTCCCGAAACCATCGTTCAAACGAACATTCACAAACTGCATCACTAACTTGTGTCGGTGGAACGACAGCTCTTCACCTGTCGTTAGAAGCATCGTTCCTTGTTATCATCATATGTAGACTTACGTTGATCATGCTTTTGAACAAAATAAGCAAAAAACATGTAGTAAAGTCTATATCCATCATTCTAAATATATTAAAATTTTATTTTACGTCTTTAAATTTGTAAACAAAATGAAAGCGCTGCATTTGAAAACTGCGCATGGGAATCCCTTGGAGAAGTGACTTAAGAGGGAACTTGCGCGTGAATTAAATATCTTGAAAATAAACAACAGATAACTAAATAACGATAACAAAATCAGACTTCCGATGCAATATATGTTATTTACAGCAATAATCTGAAATTAAATCAATTTGCACAGTAGTACTTCACCTCCCACGTGACATCATCAACTATGTTGTTAAACCAACATGGTTCAAACGACGAATGTGCGACAAAGTTACTATGCTTTCGGGAAACAGTCGTGACAAGGTAGTTCGTTTCTCCAACGATGCATCGTACCATGGTCGTTCAGCAACGAGTTACGCCGTTGTTTGGGAAACGCACTCCAGGACAAAATCACCAAGTGCTTCTGAAATATATACTACTATCTTTAATATATAGTTTTAATTTCTATTAATTCGGTAATCATGTTAAAGAGGAAATGCATGTCAAATTAATAATCAATTGAAAAGTTTCATTTCATTTGCAACCGGATGAGGATGTAGCAGCCTGATTTGTGCGTATTTTATGAGTTGGCTAATTCATATGAATTCGTAGAAAGTGAATTATACAAAACAAAGAGTGATCATAAAAACCTTTAACGAAACCCCACCCTAACCGCAACGTCATAGGAGCAAAAGCAAATTGTACAAAATGTATGAATGTGGTCGTACGAATTCAAATTTAGCTACCTTGTAAACTACGTACAAATTACCATGAGATAGGGTCGGATGTAGTGATCTCGTGTATATCAATAAACACAACCCCTTACACATCTTAAGAAAACCTATTTGCATGAAGAAAATTATACCAAATATATTATGTAATATGATCATGTTAGAGCAGACGGCATAAATACTATGTGATGTGTTCGACTTCATGCGGCCCTGAGCAAACCGATTGCCGTATGACATAAAAGAGCATTTTGAAAGCATATGGTGCTGTCGGCTTGCAAAATTGCTCTTGTGGTATTTTGATGTCATACACCAGTTGGTTTTTGTGCCACATCATGTGGGTTGAACACACCTTTAGATTTTGACTAAGAGACATGTAAGACATGACGTTGCAATGCCATACAGAAACACTCAAAATGACCCCCAACTTCAGGAGAAAAATGTAGTTAATCTAGTTATCTTCTATTGTTTCTTTTTAAGAAATATTTTTTTTAAATCCTGTAATTGCCTGTTGTGAATTTTTGATTTATATCTTAATGCAAGTTTACTTTTTGGCACTACTAGTGTTACGACCCCAATGTTTGTTAAAGAAGGGAATATGTAACAATATTTATAGTGTAAATGATTAAGATGTTTTTTATTTATGTGGGTACAACATTGGGGACGTAACACTAGTGTTGCCATAGACAGATAATTGGACATGAACAGCTCTTAGTAGAAGGTCATGGGTTGTCACCTATGACGTTAAAGTATTAATAAAAATACATTTTACTTTTATGGGTGTGTGAATCTAAGCTATTAATTTATTATATCAGGATGTGTGTTCCCTGGGATCAAACCAATGTCCTTTGCGATGCTAATGCAACCAAACAACCAATTGAGCTACAGGAACACATAAATACTACAACACAAATTCATGTTTTGCTTGTTAAGATAGTATATAAAATTCTATGCGCTTTCTTGCATTCTTTTTAGAGGACCACAAGGTATTGGTTTACACAATTTTACATATTGACTCTTAAAATAATTTTTGACAAAGTCTTGTCTCAGGTTACTGTTAAAATTACTGATAAGTGCAAACGTTTGTCTGATTTAAAAAAAATATTTTGAGCAAATGGTCAAATCAAATATTCCAAACTCACTACCTAACAGTGTTGGGGAAAGTTACTTTTGAAAGTAATGCATTACAATATAAAGTTACTCCCCAAAGAAGTAACTAATAGCGGTACTTCGTTACTTCTCATGGAAAGTAATGCTTACATTACTTTTAAGTTACTTTTGCGTTACTTTTTCTTACTTGGCTGAGGCTTCATCTCTTTCAGGCTTTGCAGGTGTTTTTTATGACAGAAAAGTTTCATGCATATTTCCGTCGCAAAAATGTTAAGCTCTGGCCTGCCATCTCTGTTTTCGACTATAACTGTTCCCACTCAGCCGCGACACATAGAGGGCCAACACCGCGGGTGTGCATTATTTTCTTATAATTCAAAGGACCACATCAAATTAATTAAACTGAAATATAATTCGCATTACTTTTTTAAAAAAGTAACTCAAATAATGTGTACATTTATAAAGTAATGCGTTACATTACTCGTTACTTTAGAAAAGTAATATTATTACGTAATGCAAGTTACTTGTAATGCGTTACCCCCAACACTGCTACCAAGTAGGGTTGCACAATTAATCGAAAAACTAATCGGAATTACAATTACAGGTGAAACAATTACATAATCGCCAAAAGCCTCTATTACAGCTGCCCATATGTGCTCATTTCTGTGCGTTTCGGAGATTTAAAAATTGATGAGTTGAGAAGTCCTTTAGCCATTTGTTTTGGATTTAAAATAAATATAACCGCCATAATTATTTGTTATTATTACATTATGTCATTTAGTTTTGGATGTTTAAAATTTACCATGCAGCTGCTTCACAGAAAGTTTTAAAACATTTCAAAACTTCAATGTAAAAGCTATTAATCGGCAATAATAATACTCGCATTTACAATATCAAGGCAAATAATCGACAATTATGATTTATGTCATAATCGTGCAACCCTACTACCAAGCCTGTCATATTCTCTTCTTGGCGTGTCTATACCTTTGTTGTGGTTTGGACTGCTTGGATATAACAAAAATACTTTTACAATCCAGAAAAAGGCCATCAGGCAATCTCCCTTTACAATCATTCTTAGGGTTTTCTTAACTTTTAAGGTTTCTTGCAACTAGACAGATATATTTGTGTTTACATCATGAATCCACTATGGGGATGCCTTTTCAGCTCATGTGGTTCAGTCCATGCTTGTTTATTCACAGAATATCACCTTAAGATTTTATATATTTATATTTGATGGCCCACTTAAATTGTTTAAACGTGTGCTGTTGTATGTAAGAGAAGTCCCTGAGCGAAATCGGTATCAAACTTAAAACAGACTTTCACAAAAGGGAACATTGCAACCACAACAAAGACGCAGATGAACACAGCTTTTGAGAAGGTTGTCTGCTTTATTTTCCTGCTTTCACACAAGTCATCTCGCCGTCATCACAACACTTTTTCACTTTCGGTCCCATCAGACAAACGAGGCATGCAAATCTTGTATTGTTTCCTTTGACTGCTACTCATTTGTGCAAGAGATCTGATGCGGTGAGATATAATTAGCCAAAATCAGAAGCCTAATACTTGAAAGAAAGAGACGAGGCATTGTCCTCCAACCACAATCTTGACCTCTCACTTTGCCCTCCACTATCCTCCTTAAACGAAAGCACATGCAAAGGTGAAGCCCCGGCACAGAGATGTGCGAACAATATGTAGCATGATTATGGGACAACAAAACGGCGAAAAGCCATCCGAAAGTATCTAAATGGCCATACAGTACGACATACAATGGGAATTAAACGCGCGGGGCAGCTGGACTCTTATCTGAACGAAACCGAGCAACAAAGGATCCCTAAGACTAAGAGGCTTGAAGCATGGGAAAACTATGGGCCAGCTATTGTGACTGCCCTTCTGCTGAGCAAATAGTCCAAACTGTTCATTCCCCGTCTTCCATTCTCTCGCCGGCACATTGTTTGTGTCCTTGCATTTCATTCGGCAAGGAAGATTGCTCTCAGGCCCAGTGAGCAAACAGTCCAGAAAAGAGCCGGCTATCTTCTGCTGTTCCCAGGAGAACTAGCATTTTGATTTGGGCTCCAAGCTGTCAGAGGATTGGAGAGTTGATGTCAGGGTGCCTGAATTAATTGCTTTAAGCTGAGGAGGGGGCTGACTGCGTTTATCGCCAACTGTTCAGTAAGATGTTTCCTAGCAATCATGTCCTCAACTCCAACTCCACCATCGGTTATATTTTATTATATACGTGGCAAATAATTTGCGTCAGGACTTTTTTTGCTGTTGGCGAAACCCATACCTGGTTTTATTGGATTTTACATCAACTGAGATTAGAATTTAGTGTTCCTCTGCATATTCAAAAAGTCCCCAAGAGGATTTTTAGGGTATACGTTTTGGAGTACCAACATATTTCCAGTTAGAAAAACATTTGTATGCGTCGTATGCACTTCAAGCACCATTTAATGTTATAAATTAATCGTACAGTTTACTCTTGTTCGTTACTGTTACCATTTAAAAAGGAAATTTTCACTCGTCTCTTATAGCTTTAACATTGTGTTTGCATTGCAAATTATTATGATTCATAATCTTTCGAATAATAGGCGTACACACTTGGGTAGATTATCACCTTACAAAGCACCTCTCAGATGTCACACTCATATCCATCATCTGAACCCCTCATCATATTAAGGCATCCTCCAACAATGTGTTGTTTTGCATGTAAAAATGGCTTTGTGGGTGATTTGCATTGGTTTAGTTGTAGAACGGTCTATGGGAAGAGTGACCTTAGTGATGGGTTGGGCCTTTTAAACTTCCCAACACACAGTTATGGTAACCGTTGTTGGGACTCAAGTGCCAAACAAAGCCCTGCATGATGTTACAGCAATGCTTTTTTCCAACGTTAATTTTTTATGCATGCTCTGGATAGGCTTTTTATACGTTGTGACTACCCCGCACAAAATTATGCGGTTGAATCATATCAACAAATGTTTTTATGTTATTGTAACTTATCTGAGTTACGCAATTACTTGTTGATATTTAAAGTTATAGCAATTCAGTGTTTTTTACACTGTTGCAATTACGCTATTACTGTATTTTTTGTCACAATTGCATAACTATTAACCATAATAAACACAAAAGCATGTGGTTATTCCGGCGTTAAATTTGGCTGAAGGGCCTTGTTAAAGCTTTCACTTTATAATGATATCGTTATCACTTCTGCAAATTGAAACACAAAGGCGTGTTATTGTCTATAGATAATAAATCAGATGTCACAACAATGAGAGGAGCTCTTGATCTAAAAGGAAATTGAATTAAACTGGCTTGCCCCGTCGCTGTCAGCATTGAGAAGAGAGGGGTTAAACATTGTGTGTCAGGGGACTACTGCATGTGTAAAATCTGAGAGTAATCTGTCCTAACCTACCACAGGCTCCTCGGGGCTTTTTAACACGCAACACTCAGACATTAATCTCTTTGTGATAAATGCATTTATACTGGATTAAATTGAAGATTGCTTTTAGTTTGAGAGAGGGTTGAATTATTTAAGTCTGAGTTGGGGGATTTACTTCAACAGCTCTCGGTATGGAGTCTCTGGGGACGCTGGAGAGTTGTGTTTACTAGCTGCTTAAATTTGCCCATGGCAGAGAACAACATCAAGAATTATTAAATCAACTGAAAGAACATCATGATATTTCCTCTTCTGTCACGTTTGCTCGTGTCTGCTTTGTTAAGTGGTTTAAAGGACAAATAATGGGATTGCATAAGTGAAAATTGTTTATAAAAGCCTTCCCTCATTAAAAAAACAATATATGCCTTGTATAAAGTTGAAAAAAATTCATCTATAGAAAGTCCAGAATATTTTTGTCCATGTATTCTGAAAATATGATCTCATGAATGTTTTATGGATGTGTCCATCACCCTCTAAACTACAAGCTCCTCAATGTTAAAAATAATGCAGAAATCACCTTTAGACATCCTCTCCTCACGTACGATAAATTGGACAAGCTCGGTCTTGGGATAACCTATTGCCTTTACCATTTCAGCATTGGGAACACATGCAGGACAGAATCTGATTCGCTTTTGTTATGCAGGGAATCACGCAGGGGCATCTGGGCTTGTTTGCCTTTGGTGAGAAATGGAGATTGGTTTTGAGGTCTGAATGAATCGCTGGCGTCTGTGTTTATTGCTTTCATTAAGATTTAATGAGTCAAATGTCCTTCGCAGTGACATAGATTTTACCCACGGCATTTGACCACATAATGTTGGGTATTGGCTTCATGTATGTCTATGTTAATGGCGAGAGAACCAAACAGTCATATCATATGTGGGGGTTTACATTCATAAAAAGCATCCTGGCAAATCATTCGCTGTACACCCTTGAAACCAAGAATGTGGTTTGGCCTGTGTGTCTCAACAACTATTTCACACCATGCTGTCGGATGAGTGTGAACACAGCTTTGACCCATCACACTCTTGCATGATTTCCGCTGTCTACACAGATTCTCACCACAACAGTCGGATGGACGTAGGCCAGTTAACGTTGCTACAATCAGACTTTTAAAGCATATTAAAGGGAAAAAGACAGTAATGAAGCATCTAAAGTTTCTGGAATGTCAGACAAAACGCAAACAATGATTCATGTCTAAACAATGCCTCCAAATTGCACCCTATGTCTTTTATAAATTACTCAACAAATGTGTTTTATTTCCTCTTCAGAAATGCATATCCAAGTTTTCATAACACACTTACAATAGCCCACATTACATATCTTTAAGACTACAATACAGCTTTATTATATATTATAAGAATGCAGCATGTGAAGGCTCAAAAACATTCCAGTGTATTGATTTTCCTGATTTTGTGCATCTAACATCAAAGAACATGCATCAAAATAAATATATATAGATAGCTGTATTTGTTTGATCCAGAATGTTTTTAGTGTAAAATGGCTTCAAAAACAATGATGTACAGCTTTATAAAATCAAGTTATTTACTTACAAAACCAGAGGCGAGTGTGCATGCGCATTTGCTTGCTTGCAGACATGGACATACAAGACATAATACAAAAACTGCAGATAATCATGAATTTAATATATATAGAATATAAAATAAAATTTGTTAGAATTTAATAGACTGTGATATTTTTGTAATAAGCATATTAATTTAAAAGAATGCTAAAATGTGTTTTTCCTCTATAACTATATTTCGGAATCAAGTATACCGCTTATAATTTATGTGTCGGATATAAGTTGATTTAAAGAGGCTTCTACACAATTGCAATTTCGTTTTATAACATATATTTTTTATTTACACTAAATAAGGATGTCGGCCTAATGAAACGTGAAGGCGTAAAAAATTACTGTAAATGTATAATGGTGCAGTCACGTTATAATTTAAAATAAAAAGTAAGAAATAAAAATACTTAAAATGTAAAAAAAGATGTATGTTTGCAAAGATAATTTTCAAAAATAAATATAACATCTGCAAAATATGTGTATCGTGTATAAACAAATAACGTTTTTATATATAGCCTAAAGTACTAAAATAATCAAGAATAATAAATTGTATAATAATAAATTATACAATAGCCTATATTAACATTTAAATTTATCTTCATCTTTAATATCATCATTTAACATCACCAATTGCAAAATAATGTAAACACGTTTCTCCCCGACATTATTGGGCTATACATTATCCCAATTATTGTTTTTTTTTTTTTTTAATGTATCAATCTGTTCTCGTGATATAAAAGTACTTTTTTTTTTTTAAAGTTCAACTAGTTTACCGTAATCGTAGCGCATGGTCTACAAAGGTGTTTAAGCCTAATCCTGCTCCACATATTGCCGTGAAACTGCCTTTCTAACTTTAGGCCGTAGATTAGGGCGTCTGCGTCGTGCATTAATATAGTGTGGGACAGCAGCAGGATTAGGAGTATTTGGTCTTAAGTCGGATAGTGTGGACGGTCCCTCCCCAGCAATGGGTTAAAGCGGCATTACAGCTTGTAAGATGGGTGTCCCACAGATCTCCTTGGAGACCACAGCTCCACTTGGGTGTTCCAGCAATGACTATACTGCAAAATACTCACTAAAGCCATTTAGATGACCTGATGTACTTTATGTCACCATACACTGCCATGTTAGTCGGGTCAAACTATTTTTCTAATCTTGGTTTCTCCAAATTAGCACGTTTTTGGCACTATTATTAATGAGGCATTAAAAAACACTATTTCGTTCATTATACAGTTGATGGGTAATTCATGCACAAATTTTGAATCCAGGATTTTATTTCCAACGATTTTTATGTTCTTTAAATAATAAAATGCGCAATTTAATAGCAGCCCTGAAGTAATTATTCACCAATGAAATAAGCCCCAGTTAAATAATTTCAAAGGATGCTCATAGCTCCACTTGAGTAACTTTATACTCTTATCAAGAAGTTTGAGAAGCAGTTGTTTACATTCATTTAATATGATATGCAAATTGGACGTTTTCAACAAAAAGTTAATTAAGGTTACCAAGTGAAATGGAAAATATTGCTTATCCGGTTGCTATAACAACAAGCTTTATTGTAATTCGTTAGCCCAAAACTTGCAAGCTTCTACACTTAGATTATTATCTTTTTAGATTAATATCCACATTTTAATTATATGCATTTCTACAACGATGTGTACAAAAAGCATTATACAGAATCGGAAAAACAGAATTACTGCTCTTTTTCCCTGTTCTGTATATTCTGTACTTTTTGTAGATGATGTTGTTAATTAATGAGATGCTGAATAAAGCCTGATGCCATACATCTTAAAATTTATAAAATAAAAATTTCTCGCTAAATCGCGCAAAACCTTCATATGCAATGCCGACCTTTGTTTAATTCTGTCGGTAAAATCTTAAATCATTTAAAATGTAGAAGTTCTCTGTTTCGTTCAATTGACAAACTAATGCGCATAACATACACTACATTAAATCTACACTATAAAAGGTACAGCCTGTGCGTTGTCTCCCAGAGTGTCAGGTGAAAACATTACCCAAACCCGACCTCGGTTTGTCGCGGCTCGAGTTATTGAAGCGACGCAACCTATTTCTATCCCGGTATCACTGACATCAATCAGCTGGAATAGCCATTTGACAGTCGGTTGAAAGAGCCCCTTAAAAGCAACACTTGAGGTTCGTCCCATCAAGCGTTTAACCGTATTGCCATCATGAAATCAGGGTTGCACGCAAAAACCTGCTTTATGAAATTCCCAAGCCAAATTCGTTTTATGCATGAAAAGCATCGATAGTGAGCTGAATTAAATGTTGAAATGTTCGTACCTGAAGCCTGCAGGACGATCATCAGAGCATCGCGCGCTGCCTTCTGCACAGGGCTGAAAGCCTCGCGGCATTTATTTGAGCTCAAACTCTGTCACTGTTGACTTTAGCAACAAAGCAAAGATTTCACTGCCCCGCTAGTTTAAAAAAATGATTATTTTACCAAGATATCGATCAGCGCGCTATAAAAATTCAGCCTAGCATTATGTCTAAAACGAGGACACTGAAATTTAATTTCTGTGCAAATTTACCTAGAAGTGACGCGCTCTTATTCAAAGTTTACACTCGCGCGATTTGATTGCTCATGTACACATCCTATATGTATTAATACCGCCTTTTTCATTGTTTACCAGTTTATGTTTATTCGCAGATCATGGGGGTTTGAAATACAATGGAATGGACTGAGATCTAAAAACAGAGAGGAAACAAAAACTGGCCTTCTTTTTTTGCCATTATTCAAGCTGAAGGGAAATGTTCTGAGTCTTCATGTGAGACCCCAGAGAGATGATTTGTTGGGCACAGATGACTTTTTGATGTACATGTCTACTAATAAAGGGAAAATAACACTACATAAAGATTACTTATTTGTGGTAAAAACATACACAAAACAAATTCCCTGACAAATAAGCCCTTATATTTATTTATCATAGCCTATATATAGCCTACGTATATTTATAATATTTAAACGATAGCAGAACTCGTTACAGGGTGAATTTACATCGAATGGGTGTCATGTAAATGCAGTGAATTGAATGCATGAATTGTACATAAGCGAGTGACTTCATAAAGAGATAATAATTTGGCACACATATTTATTATACGTGTACTGTTTTATATATATATATATATATATATATATATATATATATATATATATATATATATTAGTATTTTTTATTTTTTATATTGCATATATTTTTTCGGCTCTCTGTGCCGCAAAATTATATAATTGTATATGTACAGTATGTATAGTAAATATATAATGTGTGTGTTATGTGTATGGTATTGTATTGATTGTTTTATTTGTCACAAATAATGAATGTAGAATGGTAGTTTCTGCGTTAAGTGGAAAAATGTATAAAGCCTATCTGGTCAAAAACACGCTGCTTCAATTTTGTAAACTGTTATACATAATTTTTAGGCATTTAAAGCTATTCTTATTAGTTAAATCCTTGTTATTTAACACATTTATATGCAAAATGTATTGATTTATTTAATTGGAGCATTTAGCTTAGAAAATGTCCAACATTTTATGTATCAGTGTATTGCAATTTCAAAGCCGACTGGATATTTTATTTCATGAGCTGATTTTTATTTTTATTGTTGATGATATCTGAGGAGGAAACATTAGGTCGTTTATGACCATTAATTTAGCTCTGAGTTGAAATAACCAAAAATATTTGGATCATATTTAAATCACGTTTTGGCAAATTCAATATAGCCTACATGTGTGGCTAATATGAAATTGTGTTTAGTGAGTGTATGTATAAATATCAAAATACTGTTAATCATATTGTTTATTATTATTATTAGCCTATTATTATTATTGTTGTTATTATAATTATTTACCACTACCGCTAATACTACTGTTGTTGATAATGATGGTGTTGTTGACACAGGGTAAATAATTCAGAATCATTGCTCAAAATTGAGAAAAAAATTCAAATAACACTTTAATATAGATTCTGTTCTTGTCATCAACTACAAGAATACACATTTACAAGCCATAAATAAGTTTACACAAATGATTGAAGAGTTTCAATCCGTCCGCAGTCCTTCGGTGTGATTTGGTCCATATTCAAAAGCCGCCTCGAAGAGTTCGTCACATTGTCAACATCCTTTTACAAAATAATTACTAATCAACATCTAAATTAACGAGAAACGCCAAAAGTCAGCATACATATACACAAACATTTTACAAATGTACAAATTGTCACGAGGTCCGTGTGAGTTTAGGAAGAGTTCAGGATGGGCCTGGAGTACACACCTTGATAATAGGATGTGTCCGGCGAATCCAGGCCCGCTTTGCTCGCCATGGAGCCCATGGATAACGCGCCGGCCATCGGTGAGCCGTAACCGTAATGCATCACCTGTTCATATGCCTTTAGGTCCATTTTGTGATGCTGTTGCTCCGAGGACATGAGGTTGTTGATAGAGAAGGGGTGGTTGAAGGAATAGTGATGCTCCGGCTTCAGGTGTCCATCGTGCGCCAAAACTGAGTGATGTTGAGCCAGCAGGTGCTGCGCTTGAGAGGTCGGTGAGGCGGCGTGATCCGGGCTCAGACCCTGACCCGACTTCATGTCAGACAGGGACCTTTTGTGCTCGTTGCTGGACGAGTTGGAATGGGGAGACTCGTTCCCGTTGCAGCTCTCTGAACTGCTGTTTGATCCGCCCTCTGAAGTTTTTCGACCCGGCTCTTTTCCCATTTTCTTATCGCACTTGAAGCGCTTTTGCCTCCTCAGATAGCAGCCGTTTTCGAACATGTTTCCGGAGTCGGGATGGAGGGTCCAAAACGAACCCTTGCCCGGTTTATCCGGGGAGCGGGGCACTTTCAGGAAACAGTCGTTGAAGGACAGCGAGTGGCGGATCGAGTTTTGCCAGCGCTGCTGGTTCTGCCGGTAAAAAGGAAAAAGGTCCATTATCCACTGATAGATCTCGCTGAGGGTCAGCATCTTGCTGTGCGACTGCTGGATGGCCATAGTTATTAGAGAAATGTAAGAGTAGGGCGGCTTGGCGTGCGTGTAACTCCTCCGGTAGGTCTTCGGGTCCCTGGATCTGTTTATGTTTGACTGTCCGTACATGGGACTCATGGCATTCATATTGCTGTACGATGTTAAGGCGCTCATGGATGGCGCTTGCGCTGCCATGGGACTCATGGTCGGGCTAAGGGCGGCGCTCATGCCCGTCATACCCGCGCCCATGCCGGCCATGGCTCCAGTACCGGGCGACATCCCTGTCATGGAGGGACTCATGCCCGTGTTGACATAGGACATGTTCATGGTGTTAGCTGTCATGTTTGCGCTCGAACTCATTCCGGACATAGTCATATAAGTGTTCATGGAGTTCATTCCCAGTCCAGCGTTCATGTTTCCAACCGAGGTGTAGCACTGCAAAAGAAATCAGACACAATTATGAGTGATAGTATTATTAATCGTTTAATCGATAGGGTTTGATCGTAACCAAAAAATAAATAAATGAAAGGAAATGCAAATGTTGCTTAATGCTTCTTAAATCCATTGGTTCAAATGTAAGCTTCTTTATAGGAATACTCACAATTTAAATATAAAATAGATGCATACATGTAAAAGTTTATCATATTATAATTATAATAGGTTGATAATATAAGGCTATACGGCAAAACTTTGCCGCCTGGCTTTCACATTTTTATTTTTATTTGAATAAATATGAACTGTTGATTTCCTATCTGAACGTTTACTGTAGCCGAAATGTATAAACCCTTCAAATTACCGTCGCCCATTATTAGAAACGAAAAGTTTGGTTTGCATGTCAAGCACAACTTTGTTAGGATAGCGCAGAAATGATGGGGGAGGATTTGGAGGAGCCTCAAGTCAATATTTGAACTCAAAGTTAATATTATCTCAGGGCTAATATTGAGTTGTATAAAACACGATCGTATTTCGACAAGGGCATAATATATATATATATAAATATCTTATATTTTACCTCAGGCTCTCCGTAGTAACTGCTCCAGTCTGCTGCTGCGTGTTCGTGTCCCTCCATTTTGACAGCACCGAGCATCCTGGTTAAAAGTTTCGCCGACTTTTCAAAACGCTTCCCCACGCGAGAAATGCTGTCGGTGCGTAGCCTTTGGCAGCCAAAGGTGGTTGTCGGGGACCACGGGATACACTCGTGTCGTCGTCGTGCTCTCCTGCTGTCAAGGACTGGCGCATGTGTGTTTGTGTATCAGAGATGAGTGCGGCTGAAATGACGCCCGCTGCTGGCTCTTGACGCTGTGATATAGCTCTGTGCGCCCGGGCGAGCCTCCAATCCCTACTGCTTCATTCGGACCCTATTTGAATAATCTGCTCACACCTAGGCGTGAGACTTCTCCATTTGCCCCCCTATTGTACACCTGCGCAGCTTGAAAAGAGCAGCCCCATCTGAAAAGATTCATTATATCCTAATCTTATTGTATTCCGGCGGGAGAAAGGGGGAATGGGAATTTGTCAGCAGTGGTTTGAAATCACATCCAGATAAAGTCTGAACGGATAACAACGCTTGTTGGATCAGATATAGATTATTCAATTTAGTCTTTTTTTTCTTTGAATCATTTAGAAAAATCATTAATTGGCTTATAAAGTAAATGATTATTACTTTTTACTCATCATTAAAAATGGGAAATATTCTCACCCCCATAAGTTTTTCACATTTCTATTTTTTCACCCCTTTTGTGTAATTGATCTCTGACAGGATTCTTATTTATTAAATCATATACTTATGTCTTTTATATACATTTTTATGCATATTGCATAACTGAAACCGTAGTTTTTACGGAAACTGTCAGATGGAAACATGTGTTTATATTATGTTGTTTATTCTGAGATCATTTCGTCTATTTTGAATTTAATTTGTTTACCTGCTCTCTAGTTGATGTAACTAATAGCGGTACACAGTTTGCTAATGTAGGAGCAGGTCATCGCTGTTGATTCTGTACCAAGATCTGATTGCCTTCATTAAACAAAGTAGCCTAACATTTATCCACTTTGTTTGACTATCCACCATAGCCGGACTGCGAATGCTGATGGTTTCTTGCACAGAATGTGTCTCAAACGTGTTGTTTCGTGATATGAACAAATTAAATATATTTATGTTTTGATTTGTTTTTTTTTTTTTCGTTTTTGCCAGTTGAGTGCGCCCTCTCTTGGTGTACCAATTACAAGTTAACTTATACCTACAGATCAGTATCAAATAATTTAAAAATAAAATTGCATTTGTTAACACTTTGAAATAATGTCCGTGAGTAACTGCTTTTAAATGCTTTACACGTCATACGTAAATAATAAAAAAAACTTTGATTTACATATTTGAAACTTTAATTTAACCCACGTATTTTCATATTTGATGTTCACCACTAATTCGTTAAACTTTATTTGCTAATAACTTAATAATGAATAATGAAAGTAATTCTAAAGTATTATGTGACGGTATACATTTTCGTTTATTATCCTATTTAAATTATTTATTTTTTCATTTGTCTAGTTTATTTATTATCCTATTTAATTGGATATTTCTTTAAAAGATTATTGACTAGATAGCAAATCTTATTTGATTTGACACGTGCCCTAATGGTGCACAATCTGTTTGAGTGCGTGTTTGTACAGCACATAAATACAATTTGCAAATATAATCTTAGTTTATTTAGACCTATCTGTGATGTGTTAACGGTGTTTGATGTTGTCAGAGATATCAGATAAAATAAAAGTATCACCCAAATACATCTCACACATGCAATGTTTAATTGAAGATATAAAGCACTGGGTTGCAAATGCAAACATCGTTTTTTTTTTCAGGAATGGTCAATGTCTGTTATTAGCTGTCCAGGCACAACTTATTTATAAAGATGGCTCATCCTGTGATTCTGTCATGTTTACTGCATTGTATTAGATATATTTTGCATTGGATTTATATGAAAAAATCATTTAATTTGAACGAATTTAATTCTGCTTGTTCTCTGCATCTTCAAATAAAATTTTGATAATTTCAAATTTTTTGAGATAATTATTTGTAATTCTATTACAGATATAAGCATTGACCAAACTATACTTAGGTGTTTTGATATCCAGAATCCTTTTCAGTCCACATGCTCTGAATATTGATTCAAGACATTGTTGTACATTGTACATTAACACTGAAAAACAACAGAATATGTATATGAAATGAATCAAAAGTTTTAATCTGACAAAATGACACACATTTAGATATTCTGTATGGCTGTTAAAATGCCCTGCTGTATGGCACTATGTCCTTTTGGGTTATTTTGTTTAATGTTAATTATTAATAGACGAGGCACAGACTGTGAAAGCATTCTGTGTTGAAGGTCACTGTCTTGTATTTGGTGAAAATGCAAAAGGCCCATGTCTTTGAGTAAACACACCACGTTGGAACATTGATCTATACTTTGTGCCCGATCGCCTCTGAACCTGTGCTGGCATACGTCAGCTGCTTTAAACACATCAAGGACTATCGTAATACACAAATGAATCAGAAGTGTGGATTATTTATGCATATCATTTCTTGAATGCCTAGTTTTATCTCTGTCTCGATCATTCATCATGCAATTCAACATTCTCCATGTGTTGCAATGTGCTGTCACTGTGGGTGGCGTCTTGGTGATCCTCCTCAATCTCATACATTAGGGCCTGTATTCTCAGCAAATATTGCCATGGGATCTCTAAACACTGACCTCCATTCTCTTTTTTTGTTGCTAGGAATTCATGTTCGAGATCGCAGAGAGGTCAGGCTATTTTTAAGTTATACCAGATATCTTGTATATCTTCTCAAATGAGATTATAGGTAGACAGACAGACACACGTGCAGGGCTCCTCATTCTTTGGACAATATTATCCAAAAGCATTTTTAATTAAATAAAAATGTAATTTTGGAAAGAACAATATTGGCAATTATATTTTTGTCTAAGAAGCAATATTATATTATATAAGCTGTGAATATATGTTTACATTTCTTTAATGTCATTCAAATCCAACTTAAAAGTGTTTGCTTGATGTACATCAGGTTGTCTGTAGATGAGGCTGGAGGATTTCCTTAAATTCCCTGCTTTTATTTGCAGGAATGTTAACTACAGAGGCCTGTAAATCAAATAATGTTTGTTCTCGTTGACTTTTTTACATTTGCACTTTTATTTATCCAATGCAATACAAATGAGCCAGGGGGTAAAGCTTAGGATTCAACTGTGTGAAACTGATAACTGGATCTCTCTCTCTCTCTTTTTTTTTTTAAATGAAAGATGCAGAAATGTTTGCCGCACGGTCCCTGTGACGACAGTAAACATTCCAGAGCGAAACAGGGGTTTGTTCTGGCTATTATCTGCCACAGCTGTGACAACCCCTGTTGGCTGCAGGTTTGAGGCATGTTTACCTGGAAATGAATCTCAAAAGTAGTGCAACGGGGAATGCACACAACCCGACCCCGCTCGGATGCAAAGGGGAAAAAACGTAGGCCCACCATTGAAATGCCATTCAAAGCCGAAGGGGTGGTACGGATGATATTGCACAGGGCTCGGGGTGCAAACATTGGCGTAAATGGGCTAAAGGACTTCTTCAAATACGCACGTTTTTTTATATTGAGAAGTATTGGCTGTAGGGGAGCCCTGTAGTGCACTAGTGTTTGGTCTGTTTCCAAGGCTCACTGCAATACACTTCTCTTGTAATGCAAAAGGACCACAACACAATCATGCATACCTCAAACAAGGTGCCAATCCACATCCGGAGAGCCTTACTGAAGGGTCTCAATGCACGAAATATCTCTGGACTGGGCACAAGTTAAAGGGGGTGATGGATGGAAAACAAAAGAAAGCCTCTCGAAGGCCTGAGATTAAATCTCTTAATTGATCAAATTAATGCGTTGTAATGCTCAGGCATGTCTGACAAACTATTACTCCTCGGTGGACAAAACGGTCCGGATTAAATCCGTTATTATAATCCGTCCGTTTTAATGTACGCAGCGTCAGAAATGTAATTTCGCATAACCCTTCATTGCTATTCATCAGTGAGGGAACTGCAAAGTCAACACACGTTTTAATTACAAGCCAAAAGCAATTAAACGTGAGGACAAGCGTCAGTATGCTAATGAAACGGTGGGCTCCCGTGGGAAGAGCAGGTCTTAAATATCACCGCTATCAGTCCTGAGCGAGCACCAGGAGTTGCCATCCATCGTTCACACTCACCTGACACATTTTCACCTCTCGGCCATCACGTCTAATGTAAACACGGCCCTGACTGAAATCAATTCATTAGCGAAAGTTATTAAAGAGGTGACAGCGTGTGTGACGTGAAGTTAGGGAAGAGATTAACATTGTTTGTTGCCTTTCCATCTCTCTCTAACAGTTTGGGAGGAATGGAAATGCTCCCATTTCATTTCTATGGTTGTAGATTTTAGTATTTGTACATTAGTGTTAATAATGTCAAATCTTTCTCTGTCTTTAAATGACAAACAAAACCCCTTTAAGAAAACAGTCACGTTCAGTTTTACATCAGTCAGAAGATATTTGACTGTTCCCATTTTCCATTATTCCAGTGTCTGTCAAGATGGCAGATGTCTTATCTGTATTCCAGGTTGAAAGGTGTCGCGAATTTAGGATTGATGTTGCTGGTATGGAGGCTGACTTGAGTCTACACCAGACAACCATCACCGACAGCAAGAAAACTGTTTTGTTTTTTCACTTTCACTTGAAATTGAAAAGACATTTCCCTTGCTCAAAAGTCTTGATGGTGTGGTTGGTTCAAGCTGGTCTTAGTTGGTCAAAGTTATCTTCAAACCTGGCCTAGCAGGTGCTCAGGTGGTTTAGTTCGTGGACCACCTTAAACCCCCTAAAACCAGCTTAAACCAACGTAGGCTGTTTTTTTAGCAAAGTCTTTTATTATAAGTGGCGGCCGGTGACTTCTTTTTTGAGGGCGCTCGATGCAAAGTTCGTCACAACATGCATGTAGCCCATCATGTGTGTGGTTCGTAATTTCAAAATATGTGTTCTGCGTGTCGAGTGATCCTATGGGCATCACGTGTCAAAATAAGTGCCTGCTGGAGATGCGTCTAAAGGGTTTATGATAAAAGAGACGCTCGCGTTTGCCAGATACTCGCATAATCTCATCAGAGTTTACTGTTAAGGGAGTGTCTTGCGTGTATTTTGTGAACGCGAGCGTCTCTTTTATCATAAACCCTTTAGAAGCGTGTGCAGCAGGCACGTAGGATCACTTGATGCACAAAACACATATTTTGAAATTATGAACCACACATGATGTACCAAACACATGTTTTGAATTTGCCCCCCTCGGATGAGCAGTCACGAGCCGCCACTGATGTCTATTTTCATTGCATATGTAAAAAATAAGTGGTTCATTTAAATAACATTCTTGCACACTGCAAAATCATGTGATCAATAAATGATAAGCTCAGATGCAAAAGCCTCTAAACGCCACCTTCATCAGATAAAAATGATATTAAATAAATGCTCTCAGCATGTATTATAAGTATATCAAATACTTTCGCTTAAAATCCGCTTGATCCCGGCCTCAGGCCATTCGGAAATACCAGTTTGTTTACAGAATCCATTCATAGTCTCATGAAAAAACGTTTATTAACAAAAACTTGTCAGATGCACTTACAGAGTTTTGCATCTGAGCTCTTCATATGGTTTTTTTGTTACTTTAATGTATTATTTAATGTAAGGAGGTTTTTTGGGACAGGTTTTGGGCGGTCGGGTGCTTACTTTATTGGGTTGGGCCAACAAATAGTTTTTTACAATGCATGTTTTAACTTTTCTAAAATTGCTATTCTTGATTTTTTTTTTGTATTATTCTTTGTTTCTATTCCATGTTAAGCTACTTTGTAACAAAGAACAGTTGTGAAAAGCGCTATATAAATTAGGGCTGTCAAAAGATTAATTGCGATTAATCACATACAAAATAAAATGTTTTTGCATAATATATTTGCGTGTTTAAAATATATGTAATTATTTTGTATCTATAAATACACACACATGCATGTATGTATTTAAGAAAAATGTAAATATGTGTGTATATTTTTTCCGATTTATATATATACAGTATATATACACTGTTGGGGGTAATGCATTACAAGTAACGTTTATTAAGTCATAATAGTAACGAGTGAAGTAACGCAACGTTTTTAAATGTACACATTCATATTTGAGTTACTTTTTTAAAAAGTAATTCAAGTTACTTTTTTAAGTTTAATTAATTCCATTAAAAAAAAAATACTGAATTAAACTAAACTTATTGTCAATTCGTGCCAAGAGAGGTCACACTAAATACTAACTGATGCCTGAAGAAGACCTTTAGTTCTGAAAATTGTTTTGTTTTTAATTTTGTGTACATATTTCCTTTATTTTCTGTTTGTATCTTAACAGAGAGTGAAAAATAAATATGGATGGGGATTAAAACTTTGATAAAACAACAAAGCTGGGGATGGTGGCCTAAGACTTTTGCACACTACTGTATACACTCTAAAAAAACAAACGGTGCTATATAGCACCAAAACAATTGCTTTGGATCGTAACGATAGAAGAACCATTTTAGTGCCATATAGCACCGGTGAAGAACCAGTGAAGCACCAGTGAAGCACCAGTGAAGCACCAGTGTAGAACCATATAGGGGCCATATAGCACCACATATGGTTCTATATAGCACTATATGGTTCTACACAGGTGCTTCACTGGTGCTTCACTGGTTCTTCACTGGTGCTATATGGCACTAAAAATGGTTCTTCTATCGTTACGATCCAAAGCAACTGTTTTGGTGCTATATAGCACCGTTTGTTTTTTAGAGTGTATACATAACATCTTCCTTAAATGTATACAAGTATGTGTGTATTTATATATAATATTTACACACAATGCACACACAAATATGTTATGCAAACACAAACTTTTATTTTGTATGCAATTAATTGCGATTAATCTTTTGATAGCCCTAATATAAATACATTTGAATGAAATTATGGTAAGTTAAACTTAAGTTCAGGTACTTCGACTTGTTTTTGTAAGTTGCAGCCACTCATCGCTTGTCAATTGTCAAAATGTTATTAAAATACAAAGTTGCAAAGCAAATTTCTTAAACAAAAAAATTAAGGCAGAGAATATAATTACAATGTATTATTACACCGAAAAATAACTGTAAATTAATCATGTGCTAAATTCTCGTGTTACGTTTAGCTGTCGATGCCTATGATATGTAAGCTATAATATACAATTGTTGTTGCAAAATAAATCCTGATGTTGTGCACATGATGCCATAGAAGAAACATTTAATTTTTAAGAGCACAGAGGGGTCCTAAAGGGTTTTATTTTGTGATAACTGTACATCATTCTGCTTATTGCACCGTTACTTGCCACAAAATACTGATATGAAAATAAGTTTTAGTTTCACTCTTTTATTAAGTGAAATATAAGTTGCACAGGTGAAATAGCCTGGATATCTCCATGTGTGCTCCTGTATAGCTTAGTTAGGATCATTGCATTGGCAGTGCAAAAGGTCATGGGTTCCAACACAAGGAAAGCATACTGAATAAACATTTTGTAATGCACTAGTCACTTTGGATAAAAGTGTCTGCCAAAAGCATAAATGTAAATGTGCATTGATTATTGAGAAGTTTCACAGCGATGGATGATGTGATTAAACGATCAAAATATTGATAATAAATCATTTATTCTCCCAAACATTATAATCATGAGAATTTTCTCTTGCATTTCCTTCCTGCCTCACCTGAAGACCCATCCATATGCAGATTACTAATTTGTAACGTTTACCGAAAAACAGCATGGGGGAGACCAGGGAACCTCAACCTTTTTGTCATCCCGGCCTTTCATTCAAAGGTCCCGCAGACGCGGCCGCCCTAACATCAGTGCCCAATCTGTGTTTGCTTACCCATGAACAGCGGCAGAATCGAGGGAGGGAAGCCCGTAAATTCGAGCTCGGTTTTACAGGCCCAGATAGCTAACAAGCTAGACTGCTAACAAGGAGACCCCAATGGCAAAGGCCCTCGACAGATTAGCACCTCATCAACCTCCCGTGGCTAAGGACAAATATGGCCTTCCCTCCCATAAAATACAATGGGACCGCCGGTGATAAACAACACCCCGGCGGGGGTCCGATTCCCCCTCGCTAAACTTCCTGACCTTCCCCTTCTCTCTGCCTCACAGCTGTTTATGTTACCAAACCCCGCGAACCAGGCCCTGTGCCTCAATTGGAGAGTTGTGTGTATTTCAGGTGAACAAATATTGCCACTTGCTTGAGAGTTCAATGGCTGTCCCCTTCAGAGGTTGCGTATTGCAGTCACTCGCTTGCAGGAAGTAGGTGTGAAGCGATGGGAATTCCTCTCTACACAGCTGGAGTCAACCAATCAGAGATGATCTTACGTTTCTTTGCGTATTCTGGTCTCGGTCGTAGACCACCAAAAAAAGATAGAGTAATGTCTTCAGCTCCATAAAACACTCGTGGTCAAGGGTTGATTTCATAACTCGCTGTGGCTCGAATCGGAGGACGACCTTGTCGAGCACTCGCTGTTTTTGAGACGCCATTGTTCTCAATAAACATTTACGAAGGTGTCAACAGGTCATTATGACGTCCTGCTGTGTTCTTAATGTAAAGACAATTCAACAGACTGACAGAATAACATTTTATTTTATTAATGATGCCTTCAAATCAGTTTTAGTGAGCGGATTAAAGAAATTCAATTCAATATACGTTATACATAATACTTCAAAGAAAATTCATTCATATCCATCAATCTATCACACAAATCTCAGAGCATCTTAGGCCGCAGGTGGGATAAACCCTAGACAGGTGATGTGCAGTCTTTTGCAGAATGAATTCATATCTATATTGTAATAACGTTTAATTTTGGGTCATAAATTTGCTTTTGTCACTACTTGACATTCCTAGACATTGTTGGATAGTTTCTTGTGTGGTAAAATATTGAGAAACCTAACCACTGGGTTAAATTAAACAAAATAATAATAATAATTTAGGTTAAATACATGAGATATGTTTATTGATTTTTGGCTCCAAAAGGATTAGTATGTTTAGTTGTGATTAACATTATTGTTTACAGTATGTTGTCAGGCTAGTTGTCACTTTCACACTAAAATGCATATTTTTTGGATAAGATAAAAAATCTGGTTTACTAAATGCTGTATGTTGACCTTTTGTGACAACCACTGAGTTAAACAAACATAGATTTTTTTTAGTACTAATCGAGTAAGCAATATGTCATTTCACCGTCTCTAGACTAAACAAAAAAACTGAATGAATGGTTTACAAGTTTAATATGCGTTTTTAAAGTAGGACATGCATACATTAAATCCATCACATAGCAATTAATGCACTTGGATTATGAAGTAGAGGCAGGTCCAGATAAAATTCCCTCTGGGCCCGGATCTGGACTTCGAGGAGTCCTGGTGTACAGTACATTAACTAAACTGTCAGGAAAAATGGTCTCAAGGTGTCACTAGGACAGTACCCTTTAAAAAAGTCCTAATATGAACCATTTAGTACAGATATGTATACATTACATTTGGTACACTTGAGGTAATTATATGACCTCTTTAGTTACAAAAAGTGTACAGTATTTTTTGACAAGGGGTTTGGTTTCATTTATTTATTCCTTTTTCATTCACTCTTAAAATGGCAGGGTTATTTTTGACCCATAATGGGTAAATATTGGACAGATCACATGCTGGGTTAAAAATGACCCAATGTTGGGTTGTTGTTATGCAACCATGGCGGATAATAACCCAGCAGTTGGGTTAAAATAACCCAGCATTGGGTCAATTTTTAACCCAGCACGTGTTCTGTCGAATATTTACCCATTATGGGTCAAAAATAACCCAGCCATTTTTAGAGTGTTGATACATTTCATGGGCTATGTTTAGACGTCTATTAAATTTTCTCTGACAGTCCAAATTGTGCCTTGTTTTGACAACTATTAGATGTCTTTAAGTGCAAAATTTCTTGCTGGGAAAAGTGACCCCCCCCCCCGCAAGCAATTTTGGCTAAAACATTGCAAAATTTGGGCTGTCAGTGAAAGTCTAGTAGACGTCTAACCATAGCCAAAGAATAGACGATGCGTATACGTTTAGAACATGTGAAAGAAATGAAAGCAAACACCTTGTACACCTGTTGACTTTGCTTACATGAAGAAATATGGTTCTTGTCCAAGTTATTTTGGCAAAAACGGCATGTAACCAAATTTAAGGTTATTTAGGGTAGAAGTGCACTCAAAAAAAAAAAAGATTAATTCAATTTACTCGTTGTTGTTTTTTTTTTTTTTTTGAGTAAAAAAGTGGTTGCAATCAATTAATTTATGCTACATTTAAACAAAAGTTGTTTGTTTTGTTTTTCTAAAAAAAAAAAAAATGTTTAAATGTAGCTTAAATAAATTGATTGCAACCACCTACCCTAAAAAATTTGAGTAAATTGAATTAATAATTTTTTTCAGTGTGCGTTAATCATAGCCGGACGATATTGGGTCCATAGTTAGCTGTCATTTCATTGTTTCGATTTTTTGCTTGCTGGAGCTGGACCACAAAAAAAGTCTTAAGTCGCATCAGTAAAGCAATACGCAACAATACATTGTATTGATTTTTTAATCATCAGGATATTAAGTAAAGATCATGTTCCATGAAGATATTTTGTACATGTTCTACAGTACATATATCAAAATAAATTTAATAAAATGATACATTTATTTATCATTAGTGTGTCGCAAAGGACTTAATTTGGGTACTTTTAAAGGCGATTTTCTCCATTTGGATTTTTTTCACCAGATTTTCAAATAGTAGTATCTCTGCCAAATATTGTCCGATCCTAAGAAACCATGCATCAACAGAAAGCTTAAGTATTCATCCTTTATATGATATATGCATCTCAGTTTTAAGAAATTGACTGGTTTTGTGCTCCAGAGTCACAAATGTGAAGTCGTGTTTTTTTTAGTCCTGTTACTGAATCAGGTTTCCAGGTTAAGATTATATGGATCATTATAAATTAGTAGTTGAAGAAAGTGTCAATTACTGTCTGTTTGTAAACAAAACCATCAGCTTGTCAAGAGCAGCAGTGCTCAGGGTTTGTAGAAGGCAATAGATTGCAGTGGACGTAACGTGAAGAGAGAGAGAGAAAGAGAGAGAGAGAGAGAGAGAGAGAGAGAGAGAGAGAGGTCTCTGCTGGGCTTTCATGAAATAGATCCTCCTCAATCAGCTCTCTCACACCTCAAATGAATCTTCTCCCTGATCCTGTTTACTCTCACTGTGTTTGCTTGTTTGTTGGTTTGTTTGTTTGCTATAATGCCTGTTGATGTGAAGGCAGGGAGCATTGAGACGACGTTTCACATGGACCACCCTTAGAGATCCTGATGCCCTGGACTGAATTGGACTTAGATGGTGGTGGTTTATTTTGCATTTTGATCACCAGCGCATTTCTATATTGTGAGGTTATGTTTGTTCAGCAGATAATATTCATAATAAAAAAAATCATATTTGGCCCCTAATGAATTATTTCCCAGGGCTCTAGACTAACTTTTTTCACTAGGAGCACAGTGGCCCCAACTGAAAATTTTAGGGGCACAACCAGAAAATTTAGGGGCACACACCGTAAATCAACATGCTAACCAAATATTCAAATTTCTACTAATTTCCACTGTATTACTTATAAATACTTTAATGATAGATGCAGAAAGTACAATGTGCTGTTTCAAATTCAGTGCCACATCAAAAAAAAAGGTCAAATTTACTGGTCGCACATGTGCGACTGGATGTAAAATTCAGTGGCACACTCTTAATTTTTGGTGGCAAAATGCCACCATTTGGTGGCAGTCTGGAGCCCTGTTTCCTTATAAAAACTTGTACTATTGGGCATTAATCTGAATTTTTTTTCTGTGACAGGGACAGTGTACGTTAATTAACATTATACCACGGGTCTGTTGAATGCTGTATTCTGATTGGTTGAGAAATGTTCCACGCGTATGCATTATTTTTGATAACACACTTAACTTGTTAGATGTCTTAAAAAAGGCACCAGAGCAATGTTTGTGGTAACCGTGGTATAAGAGGAATAATTGACTACGGGACATTGAATTATTTGAAATAATGCACACCCACCGTGCATCGTGCCACATTACCACCTTGGGTGTGCATTATTTTCTTATAATTTAATGGCCCATCATCAATTATTCCTTACTTACTGTAAATGCCCCAAAATTAGCCAAAGGGGTATTTTTTATTCGTTGTCCCTTGAACACAATATAAAGATTAACAATAGTAAAACAGTAAAACAGATTTAATTCTTAAAATCCTATTACTAAATACAATATACAAATGTACTATAAAACAAACTGCAGGTTGGGTTAAGGGAAAATTCCTGTTCTTATTAATGCTGACAAGGTTCACTTGCCAAACAACATATTTATGATATACTTAACCAGTTGTTAACATAAATGAAATCACAAAAATTATATATATTTATATTGTGTCTGTATTGTTTGCATTTTAATGATCATCTACTCCAATATTCTGAACTGAAATATTAGTGACCAACGTAAATGTCGAATTATTTACTTCTTTTCTTCATTGATAAAGATTGTTAAGAGGAGAAGAAAGAGAAGTTAATGCAGACGTGAGCGATGCAACTCATCTAACATCTCTTATGTGTCAAGCCTTTGATATTTTAGAAATGATGGCTCTAAACCACACAGCTGTATTTCTCATGTAAGGTTTGCTGTGAATATTATGAACAGAACGCCCCCTAGTGGCATGAAAATGAAATCTCCTCACATTTACAAATAAAGTAGACTTGAATGGACTGAAAATATACTTAAATACCAGCAAGTACATTTGTTATTTTGAGCTATATAATAGTGTCAAAGTTATGCATTACAAATATACTACTTAAAAGTACAGTTCTACTTCAGTGCACTTGAAGAAGTATAGCCTAAATACCAGTCATACTTAACTACTGCAGATTTAGTGTTGAAATTTTCTCAATATAGCACAGTTGAGTACCCTTAGCTCTTAAGTTTATCTATAGTCCTAAAGACATTTTTTGTGTATTAAGCACAACATTAGTATATGAAAATAGTACATACTGTAAGTGTACCTAATGGGATAGTTCACCCAAAAATGAAAATGTTGTCATCATTATTTAAAGTTGTTTCAAACATTTCTTTGTTCTGCTAAACACAAAGGCAGATATTTTGAGCAATGTTCGTAACCAAACAGTTTTGGGGCACTATTGACTTCCATGCACCATTTTTTATGGGGGCACAGTGTGCACAGCTTACAGAAATTTGTGCATACACAGACATTAAAATAATGTTATAGAGCTTTCACAGTCTATCCACTTGCATTTCTCCCCATATATGTGACAACTAACTTTTATATCAAAATAATTTATTCCATCAGAATAATTACATATACATATATAATTTTTTCCTACTATGAAAGTTAATTTTGCTTATCCTTTTTGCTTGGTTACAAATATCTTCCTTTTGTGTTCAGCAGGACAAAGACAGGTTTGTAACACTTAAGAGTGAGTAAATGATGAATTTTTAATTTTTGGGTGAGCTATCCCTTTAAATAAAACGTATTTTAGTGCTCTTTTTTCATTTGGGCTGCCATTAGATGGTGATTAAGAAATAAAATAATTATCTTATTTCTGTTTTTTATTTTTTTTTTATGAATTTTATACTTTGAATTATTATTAAACTTTATGTCCTTTATTTTTTACACTAGGTAAACAGATTAAGTTGTATTGATGTGGACAATGAATACAGTATATAAGTCTATAATTAAAGTATAACAAGTATATAAGTTCTTTAAAATAATTAGTTTAAATGATTTTCTGCACTAAAAACTCTTATTGGAAATAAAATCATACTGTGTTAATTACTAAATAAACCTCTTCTTCACAGAAATACAAACCAAACTCAGTTTTGTTAACTTGCATTTTCATTATTGTCAGGATAGGTCTATGTTTACCAAAATTTTGTTGAGATATTTTTACAGTTTAGTCTGTTCGGTCATGCTTACTTAATTGTGCAAGTAAAGGCAACATTACTGTATGAATTACAAAGGTGTTTAAGGCTGGTTTTTACACTTTTTGTGGTAAGTTTAAAAAGAAATGTAGTTCATTGAAGACATGTTAACCTTTTGTGACAATAGAGATTTAACTTCATGTTTGAAACAAACATAACACGGATAAAGCAATTAAGCAAACATTTGAAAAATGGGACTTGAAACTTTATAAGTATGTGCTGTACAAGTCTCGTGAAGCATTAAATGCATTGGATCTCCACTCACATCATTGTGTCTTTAATGTCATGAGATGCATTTCTGATAATATTGATAAAAGCTCAGAATTGTCCTGCAACACACAAGTGTGTTATTAAATCCTCTCTGATATCTTAAACCATTTAAAGTGAGAAATGCAAATGAATAAGGCCTCAGGGTTTTCATCTTTACATTCAGTCTCACTCTCATACGCAACATCTGGACTTCATTACTCACATTTACACAATGCATTATTTGATCTCTGCGTTTCTGCCCGATATTTCCAATTTTAAACGGACCACCATAACCAAACATCTAGACTAAGGCCGAATCTAAGCTAGTCAATCTTGCATCAAGACCACAAGGACTCCCGTCTCAATGCTTCATGCGCTCTGTGGCATCTGATGGGTTCACGTTCACTGATCGGCAGGTCATGAAACTCCGTCTGAGGCCGTGCCAAACCATGTGGCTGTGGCCAGCACAGTAAAGATTGTATATTACAAGCTTTATAAAAGTAAGACCACATGTGTGTTTGCATGGAATAAAAAATGAATAGAGCGTTTCTTCACAATCCATGAAATGATGACTTTGAACAGGTTAGGATAAATCGAAACAACTTTGGGGATAAAATGATGCCGTTTTTGTACCACTGAATGCATTTAGTGCTGTTCAAACATTTGCACATATTTGGCTTTCTAGACGATGTGGGCTGGTGCTGAGAATTTAAAATAAGACAGAAGATTGATTTACTATAATAATGCATTAACATCTCAATAGAATTCAGACTATAAAAAATTTAAAAAACTATTGCTTAAATCTGGTTCTCAGGTTTTTTTTCTCATTGTAGCTTCATGACATTGTCTTTGCAAATTTAAGAGTTGAATAGCAGCACTGTCTCATCACTATGAAAGACATAAAAAAAAACATTTGGTTAAAGGACTGAATAACGTCTGTCTTTGAAGCATCATTTAGTATTTTGAACCTGTTGTATCCGTATGTGTAGTGTTACCATGATTATTCTTTGCAACTCGAAATTATTTCTAGAAAGATTGTCTGATTTCTGATCTGGAAGCTGTGGGTCCTGGCCTCCATCTCTTATCTGAACCAGTCCATGATAAAACTAAATGCATCAAAAGGTCTGGTGGTGAAATAAAATGAGCAAATTTGTCCGCCCAGTTTCCCGGTCTCCTGAAGATGAACACTTATCAGGCAGCCATGTGACACAGCGCACATCTTTAAACCATTAGCGGAGAGAGGAGATAAAGAAGCTCATTCAGAGGACGCTTCATCTCAGGGGAAGTGGATGAGACCTGTCCTTCAGAGACGCCTTATAGGAGATCTCACTCTCGCTCCTATTGTGAGCATTAAAATGACAGAGATTAGACTATTCCTAGACTAAAATAAATGATGTGTTGTATTTACTTAAAATATATATGCACCATTTTTGCGTCACACTTTTTAAGTAATCCCAACTTGGATAATTTTACTTAAAATTAACAAGAAAACCTGTTTTATGTACTTAAATTTTTAAGTAAAGAATGTTTAATGAACTCAAATATTTAAGTTCATATAACACATATTTTCTTGTAAATTTTAAGTCAAATTATTTCAAGTTGGGATTAATAGTGTGATGCAAAAATGGTGTATATATATTTTAAGTAAATCCAACAGATTGCGGGCCATGTGAGATCCAAACAAATCTTAGTTGTGTTAACTTAACATTTAAGCTCATTTATATCAAATATTAGACAATTCTTCACCCTCTTAACACATTAAAGTGTTTATTAATGTTAAAACGTCAAAATCTAATATTTAACATAGTTTAAAGAAAGTTAAGATACCTTTTCACCGTCTTCACAAGTTTAGTTTTGTGTCTGAAAAGGCATTATGGGAAATTTCATATATTTACTTAAAATATTATGCTAGATTTACTTAATTTTGACTCAATTGTTACAGTAGTTGGCATTACTTATGTTTTTTTTTTTTTCGTTTTTTTTTTGGTTCACCTGGTAACTTAAACTTTTGTGTTACACATACTAAATATGTTAAGTAGAGGTTGAAAAGTTATAAATAATAAGTTTTTCATGTTTAATCTAATTACTTTAATAAGTAGTGGTTGTTCAGCCAACAAATCAAAATAAATGTAAGAGCTGTCCAAACTGAAAACAACTTGCAATGACATATCTTAAATTACATCTGTACTCTTTTTTTGCCCAAAAATGCACACAAGTAATGTTTTTAGTAAGGCCTAATTGTTAAAACTAGTTGTACTTCCTTATTAAACTAAGGTCTAGTCCTGGCTTAAGCTAATCCCTGTCTGGGAAACCATCCCTAAATCCAACAAATAAAATGATAGATCACGATAGCTTAAAGGTGCACTGTGTAACTTTTAGCAGGATTTCTTGACAGAAATGCAATATAATCTACATAACTACATTATCAGTGGTGTATAAAGACCGCACATAATGAACTGTGAAAATATGAAGTCATTTCTATCTCCAAACACCGGGGTCCCCTTAAATTTAAGTCGCCGTCATGTTTCTACAGTAGCCCTAAACGGACAAACTTCTCTACAAAACGTGTTTTGTCACTATTTTGTCTCAGACGATGACGTGTTTGTCCTGTGACGGCTACCGTAGCTTCTCTATGCGCTTCGAAAAGGAGGGGTGAGCTGTGAACTTTGGTTGCAATTCACAGTCTTACCACTAGATGCCGCTAAAAATGTACAGAGTGGACCTTTAAAGAGATAGTTCACCCCAAAATGATAATTTTATCATAAATCACCCCTGTATCGTTCTAAACCACCAAAGTCTTTTGATTGTCTTCAGAACAACTTTTTAGATATTTTTGATGAAAACTAGGAAGTATCTAAATGTTTATATCAGGACCTTTTTAAAGGGTACTGCCGCACTGATATCTTAGGACCAGTGTACATTTTACAAAGACCCAAACCCTATGCTGTTTTAAAGGAAATATTTTTCCAGTAATATGATTTCATTTTGTATTAATCTCTATTAAACCCTAAAGTGAACGCATTTAAATCGGAAAGTAAACTAATTCAGTCTTTCTCTTCACCAATCCACATCAGCAGAAAGCCTCATTGCCTGATCACAGCGGTTACAAAATTGCATCCAGCTGCTTTTAATGGCCGCTGACTTGTGGTGCCACTGTAATGTTGTGGTTAACTGAGCTCTGGCAGACGGATACACGGACACCACGACACAAACACCATGATGGACGCCTTTGGTCCAGGCTCCTGAATGTGGTTTCAGCCTTTTGGCTCCTATTTATTCTTATTCATAGCTTAGCTTTCCACTTTAAAACATTGCCATGGGGTTACTATGTGGCACTAAAGCCTTAATATTAATTTTATACGTTAATAGAGTGCTGCAGGAATGACGTATTCTTGTCACGAGGGCAGCCAGGAAGTTAGGTCATTTATTTTTCCCATACACTTTTAGATTATTACAGATAATAAGCACTGTGTTTTATCAATATAATCAATATAAAGATGAATGCAACTTTTATGAAAGTATACATTTATTTATTATGAAAAGCTGTCTCTCGTCATCACCATCAGCTCTTTCAAACTTTATTAAACACATTTAAAAACATGTTTCATGATAAGGAAATCCTCTGTGGATGAATCTTTGTTGGGATTTGTGCCCATGTTGTGTTATTTTTGAGATCTTTATGCGAAATGAAGTTGAAAGGCCCAGACAAAGCATGTAGTCCCACTTAGCAACTGCCCTTCTAAAGACACTAAAGCTTTAAAAAATTACAAATGAGGCTGTTTTACAGTGGCAGACAGTGACTTTTCTTCTGAGAGGCCTTGTGCATCATGTGTCTTGTCAAAATAAATGCTTGTTGCACACGCGCCGAAAGGGCTAATGATAAAAGAGACACAAAAAAATTAACACTAAACTCTGATTACACATGAGATTAAAGGGACACTTCACCCATTTGCATTAAGCTTTGATGATGAGCCACACGCATGGAGGGCTAAATACATGTTGTGATGAACTTGGCATCATGCGCCCTCGAAAAAGCAGTCACCGGCTGCCAACTAGTGTTTTATGTCAAAGAAAAAAATGTGAAAATATCTCAGGCTTATGTTAACCCAAGATCTTATTTAAAGGAAAACACCACCGTTTTTAAAATATTTTACTATGTTTTTACCTCAACTTACATGAATGAATACATACCTATCTTTTTCAAATGCGTGCACGTAATCTTTGTACAGCGCATCGTGAATGTGTTAGCATTTAGCCTAGCCCCATTCATTCCTTAGGATCCAAACAGGGATGAATTTAGAAGCCACCAAACACTTACATGTTTTCCCTATTTAAAGACTGTTACATGAGTAGTTACACGAGTAAGTATGGTGGCACAAAATAAAACGTGGCGATTTTGTATGGCGGAAGAGCACTTAGCTTGCAACACTTCGAGCTCGGGCCCAGTAATGTTGAATTCACACCAAACGCGGTAGATGCGGCAAAAACACGCTATTTACACATAGTTGGATGCTTGAACATTTTGAGTTTACTCACTTCATTCGTGTGGAATTCTAGTAATTCGAGATATTCACGTGGAAATTCCTGTCATGGGAGGGGCTTCTGCGACTCCGCTCCCTCCCTGTAATCACATCACTACTAGAGCAAGCTCCTGATTGGTTAACGCGGCGCGGATATCCGCTAAAGTTCAGATTTTTCAACTTGCGCATTTCTCGCGGCAATGCTCAATTCGCGCAGAATGGGCCTTCCACGGTATTCGCGCATACTGCACCGCAGGATGCCTATTTACGTCTTTGCATTAACTTAACATGTAAATCACATACGCTTGCCGCATCTTCCGCATCTGGTGTGAATGCCACATAACTAAACGTAACTAAAATTCATCCATGTTTGGATCCTAAGGAATGAATGGGGCTAGGCTAAATGCTAACACATTCACAACGCGCTGTACAAAGAGTAAGTGCACGCATTGAATAAAGATAGGGATGTATTAATTTGTCTAAGTTGAGGTAAGAACATAGTAAAATATGGAAAAAGGTGGTGTTTTCCTTTAAGGTGTTTAACCGAAACCCCATGGAACCGGATGATAGAACCGCAAGTGCTAAAATGCTAACTCGCTTCTGGGTTTTGCCTACTAAAATACGTCATCCCTGCGACACTCTGTGGTAATACAAAAATATAGTTTTATTCAAAAAGAAAAAAAAATCACAGCGTGTATTGTTTTTTATTTAATCAGTATGCACTGAAATACACAAAAACTGACATTTGCCAATCCAGCGGCAACATTAAAAAAACTAACACAATGATTTAAAGGAATCCTCAAGCCTCCTCTCCCAGATTTTAACATGCATACAAAAACGTTCATCTTTTCTCAGGATTGTCAAAACTGCACAAAATGATTTCTGTCAGGATAGGACAAATATCCACATGTGACCCAGTCTGTGAAATCCCAGCTAAAGTCAGTTTTTTGTGATTTTCTACATAAAATCATCCGACAACTTTCTGTATACTTTGATATTTTTAGAAAGAAATCTTTGATGCTCCACATCTCATCATTAGATTATGAGACCTTAACCTGAATTACGCAGACAGAGTCACAAATATAAGAATAAAATCTGTTGTGTCCATAAGGCCGTCTTTATGTGTTCATCAAATGCGGTGTGCATGTTTGTAGAGGACAAACATTTTAACAGCTATTTTATTTAACAGAAATCCAGAATTCCTCTTTCTCTCTTTGATATTCCAGTTCTGGGATTCATAGTTAAAAGCTTTCTTTGCTACGGATCAAATAAAAGAAAGAAGATGTCATAATACTGTTGAACATTTCTTTCTAGAAACACTTGTTAGCCGTTATCGTCCATACGGTTTTATTTCAAGAAAAGAAAGCTGTGCCGATTGGTCAAAAGGCTGTCGAGACGTTTCACAGTAGACTTTTGACCGACGCCATTTCTGTTTGTGTATTTTAAGAGAATAAATAAAAAGATCGTCTCTGTAAAGATTGCTGGCGTAAGAAAAATAGACACGACAAATGTAAAGTCTTTGGTCCTTCAAACACATCATCTCCCATTCCTGGCAGTACAGTAAAGTTCATCTTTCATCCGTCAAACTGTGGATGTAGAAGAGCGCTGGCTGATCTTCAGGCTCTCGTACACAGTTATCTCACGTAACATCGTTCACTTGTACCAGCTGCAATGGTTGTATTGTTTAGTGCAAAAATCAGACTCTTTAAAACATTTAGTCTGCTGTAGTAAAAATCATTTGTAAGACTTAAAATGGGTGAGAAGAAAAACAATAAAAACGTCACGTTCCAGTTTGATGCTTTCAAATGAGGCCTGAACAGCATTTTCTGTTTGACTTCATTCACATCTCTTAATAACATTTCTTGATCGTTTTGAAAAGACCGATCATACTTTCTCTAAAAGAAACAGCACCTTTTAAAAACAACATCTAAATGCATTCTAGTCTGTAATAAAGGCTTCATCATCTTCATCATCAGTGTGGATCCACTGGAAGCAGCGCAGAGCTCCTCTGGTCCTGTAGCACGTCACAGACTCAAACACAGACAGAGATGTTGCAATCTCTATAGATGTTGCTGCCTTTGGTTTTTCACATTGAGCTTTAGTTAAGCCTCGTGTGTGTCCACTAGGGGTCCTCGTCCATATCATCCAGATTTGGAGCCATGATGAAATGTTTAGGGTAGAGTAAACTGTGCTCATACGCGTACTTCTCCCAGCGGGCATCATCGCTCTCGTGAGTGATGTAACGCTCTCCTCGACGCGTTTCAAACTCGCGCAGGTCCAGCCACGTTTGGTAGTCCTGGAGGACGATGGAGAAGAAAAGCTGAGATGTAAAGGTCTAAAACATCTAAATTAGTATAACATTATAGACGTGTCCCCTTCTCACCTGTAGCCACGGATGACTGAGGGTTTTATCCACGCTGTAACGCTTTCTCATCTTAACTTGAAGAAGATTGTTGATCAGATCTGTAGCTGTGGGGTAGATTTAAGACAATTCATACTTTAAACTGCTTTAAAAATCCCACCAATAAATCAGTTCAACTCTTTCCTCACCATTGAGGAGTTATCTGGTCAAATGAAGACAAAACATTTGCATAAAAACTAATAAATTTGTATGTAAATTAGCAATACCGCAATTATCCACTAGATGGTGGACTTACCCAATTTATGAAAAAACTGAAGCCAAAACATTATTTAATCATTTTAAACTCTGTGTATGTTTTGATAATCGTTCTGAATCTGATCTTTAACAAAATGTCTTCACAAAAATGCTATTATTTCAGCTTTTTGCTAAAAAAAAATTTGTATTTTTAAAGAAAAATACCCATATTTAAGAGTTTACAAGCAGAGAAAAAAATATATAGATAGGATGAAAGGTTTTTTTCCTGTTTTGTTTGTTTATTGTTTGTTTGAAAGCAGAGTGTCTGTTCTTTCATTTGATATATTTGTATGTTTATATTTTTATAGAAGAATAGCATTTTGTGAAACTTTGACAATCACAAAAATGCTGGCGGGCAACTTTTCAAAAAATGGCTGGTGGGGAATGAGTTAATAGATACTTAAAATTTTTGAATGTTATTGCATTAGATAAAATATCTTATTACACGCCTTGCTGGAATGCTTAATTCTGATTGGCCAGTTGCGACATTCGAAGGTTTGTTATTTCCAGATAATTACCGCTAAAAACTAATAACACACGGTAAGCCCAGATGCTGCAAATCATTTTAAAATTATATATAAATATGTCATATATGACATTATATTTACAAATGATTAAACCAAATAGTGTGTTTGTGACATTTGAACGTCTTATCTTTAAACCGAAAGTAAATGTGTTTTCCTTACAGAAGGTCTGCATTCGATAAAAATTTCCTAATAAAATATTTACAAATTTTAAATCAATATTTAATGTTCCCTACTTTACTTATAAGGTAAATAGTCATGTAAGAAGCCTGAATGGGAGAAATTAAAACTTTTCGAAGCTTCGAATTAATTCAACCAATTGCTTCAAAAAATGATTCACTGTTTCCAAGCACTCGAAACACCTAAATATGGCGCCACCTTCTGGTGAAAACATAGTAAAAGCAAAAGGTTTTTCTAAAAATATGTTTTCAAGAAATAAATTATTTAACTTTATTAAGTCATTAAATAAAATGGTATTCTGTTATTTTTAGGGCAAACAGATCATTAAAACGCTAACTCCCCTTTTAATTCTGCACGTGTTTGTCATTAAATATGCGTGTTCATAAGACTGACATAACCCTGCTAAGATTTTATGAACGTTTATGAAAACTGTCATTAAGTGTTATTCGTTCAATTATGTAATTTTTAATGCAAAGATGACATTGTTTGAGATGTCTTTGTTATGACAACTTGACATTAACCAATACATCATAACTTGTAGTTTTATAACAGCGTTTTATATACATATAGTTTTATATCATGAATATTTTTCTTGACCTCAACTACAGTGATCAATTAAGTGTTAATACTCTGTCAAATAGTTTTATAACAGCATCATGAATATTCTTCAGTTCGTATAGTGTTTAACAAATAAAATCAATCATTCAATAATAATAACAATTAAAATTGATAAAATTATATTTTATTGCATTTGGAGACCGATTCACCTAAAATTAAAATTAAAACAGTACAATAAAGGGTTAAGCGTTGGGTCCATATCGCTGCAAACTTAATTACATTTAATTAAATTGATTAAATGGTTTTTCTTCTGTCAGAAAATTTCAAAACCCTCTGTGTGAGGAAGAACAAGTTCTGTTAGTTGTCAGTTTTTATGTATTGTGCACATACATAAAGTTAATCTAATCTTTCGACGTGTCTGTTGCATTTTGTTAAGGTATTTAAAATTATTTGACATAGTATTAACACTTAAAGACATTCAAATGTAATGTTAGCAATTATTCTGCTATGTCATGTTTATGACATATTTATGACAAGTTATGATGTGTTGGTTTATGTCAAGTTGACATGACATAAAGAAAATTCAAACAATTTCACCTTTGCATTTAAAATGACATAATTGAACAAATGACACTTAATGACAGTTGTCATAAATGTGGATAAAATCTCCTTCATGTTTATGACACGTGTCATGTCATGATTATGAAGACCCCTTCAAGTAAAGTGTTCCCCAATTGGGTTATGATGTATCGAAGCCTCGATTGCTAAAATCAAGTGACTTGGCCAGTTTGAAACACACAAAAGATTCGTAAAAGTGTTGCGAGGCTTCGAAATCACCCATCATTAGTACAGACAGATGGTTGTAACTGCGAAATAAGGCCCTCTTCGGTGTGATTCAAGACTCTTCGCGTCGGGTCCTGATCACTGTCGGGTTTATTTCTGCAATAACATCCAGCTGACTATACATTATCCCATACATTAGAAGTAAATATCAAACTATCTGGCATCTGTAAAGAAATGATGCTCTGAATGAACTTCACTCGGTGTCTGGTCTAGAATAAATTCAACTGGTGATGTAAGAGTAAATGTAATTGCTTCAACAAATATAAATCAAGCATTTAAAGATAATGTGATGATATTGTAGAGAGGGAAGTGACATTTATAGTATTGCAGAGGAGTATATGAGACTGAAAGTGGGCGAGGCCGGTATGATGTCTCAGGGCGATCTGAACTATTCTGAAGAGATGTGGAGGTGGACAGTCTGCTCGCTGTCTAACAGACGACTATAATCAGTCTCGTCTACAGTACAAGACAAATACTGCATTAATACACGCGTCTACAGTCAGTATTGGTTAGCAGTATATGAAGATATATGTAAGTGTCAAATGTTTAAATAGTAGTAAGGGTCTGTAAAATTTTAAACTGGGCTAGTTGTTATGTGTTGTGGACAGCTCCTGTAATGTGAAATAGCTATTTAAGGACAGAACTTGTGTTATTTTTGCAGGTTTTGTCAGTAATTTGCTTCTTACCATCTGTGGAGATCTCTTTCCAGGGTGTCGCTGGGTACATGAAGGCTGCGTTTTGGATTTGGTCATTAATGTCCTCGTCCTCATTGAAAGGAAATGTGCCGCTCAGGCTGACGTAAATAATGACTCCCACCGACCACATATCCAGTGAACGGTTGTAGCCTTTACTACGCAGTACCTCCGGGGCCAAATACGCCGGCGTGCCCACCACCGAGCGACGGAAAGATTTCTCTCCAATAATGCGGGCAAACCCAAAGTCACATAATTTCACCTGGAACAATAGACAGAGGTTTCACCGGGTCAGTCTAGTTAGGTGACGTCAGAATTGAAGTAGAGATCTCTTTATGAAGTGTTTACCTGAGGAAATGGTTCAGCGGACGCCAACAGCACATTTTCTGGCTTCAAGTCACAGTGTACGATGTTCTTGAAATGGAGATGCCGTAAAGCCACAAGGATCTGCCACAGGAAAGTCGGCACTTAATTTTACTGGCGAGCATGTTTAATGATTAATGCATGTTCAAATATTTAATAAATCAGACTACTCAGGGATGTGGATTTGTGAAGTGGATGTTTTTCTTTAATATATCAATGAAAGTCGATGATTTTTGCGAATTAGCACAGATTTGTATTTTGTATTTCATTTTGCTGGTCTTTAAATGATGAACATTCACTGACATGTTGCTCTGTTTTATTGTACAGAGTTGGCCAAGTTTTTCTTTTCTCAATATCTAAGCAATTTTATGAAATAATACTTGACAGGCATAGTGTCGGTTTCCATCCACTTGTCAATCGAATTATCTGAAGTTCGGTAAAAAAACTTATGCGAATAAAGCTGGTGAAAGTGTGTTTCCATCCAACGGCTTTAAAGCGAATAAAAACCTCTACGTAATGACGTCACATGCTGTTTTGCGATCAAATTGGTATATCGAATTGATTTGAGACATTTGAAGGTGTTTCCATTCATTTTCACACTGAATCGCACAATATTCAAGCAAACATTTGCGAACAAAGTTTTGCTAGACAAAATGGATTGCGCCATACAAGTTATAAGTGCTTATGTGCCAGCTGAGCTGATAGCGACATATTAAGCTATAATAAAAAGAAAATGACGTTAACATCAAATTGCTATGATGATGCAGATGCATGTAAATGCCCGACGACAACGGAAGCATTAACGTGAAATGATAGTCCGGATCAATGCTTAACGTAAATGAGAACGACAAATATCTTTCCTGAGCTGTTAATATTGGAAGCCAATGAAACTACGAGGGTTCTTTGGCCGAGGATCCATCTCATCAAGGTCGAATTTGCTTTTATTTTCCCTCCGGCACCGTTGCGAGATAACTCTCTTTTTTGAAACACATATCCCTGTTTGAGCACCTTACATTTACTCCGGAGGACGTCCCACGTCTTGTCATAACCATTGTTGGACATTTCCTTCCCGAGTTCCTAATAAATTATGGCATTTCTTAGATTTTTGCTATCTAAAATAGAGCTGTAATCGTGCCTTAAAAGTTAGGCCTGAAATAACCGGAGCCCGACAGAACCGGAGCCCGACAGAATGCAGCCCGAACCCGAAAGCACATTTAGATTGACAGCTTTTTAAAAGCCCGAACCCGTTTACAGCCAGATATTATTTAAATGTGCGCACGCAAACAGCTTTTATCAAGAATGAGTAATTTACACATGTTTTAACATTATATATTAATGACTAACTGGGCTACACGTCACTTGGAAGTTGAAACAAAGAAAAAAAATAAGTCATCTGTATTCTGTAACATCGTAACATCTCGTTCTAAATAGGCATATGCAATAAATTATAAATAGGCCAACATGCCAATAAAAACAATAATTTCTTAACGAATTAAATTAAGATAATACATTCTGAATAAGATGGTTATTTGAGAATAACGAAATTAAGATAAAGGTTCCGTGGGATTTGCTTCGGCATGCCAACATTAGTCTATATCCTCTGTCTAAATCATGTATTTAGTTATACATTAAAAAACCTTTACTCACCAAGATTAGGCTACATTTTTGTTAAGGAAATTATTAAATCCACTGTAAATGTCTTCAGCGTGGTCCTGCGCTTACTGATAGGGCACCCAGCAGCATTGAACTTGACCGCTCATTTACCGTGCAAAGGCGGAGCACGAGCCGTTTGAAAATGTTAGAAATGAAGCCCGAATCCGACCGAACCCGTCGGGTTTGGGCAAAGATCTTCAGCTCTAAAATAGCCTTTATTTTCTCTGGTAAATTAAATTATAAATGAGTCTCGTCTCGTCGTTTGTCCACTTACATCTGACTTTGTTGACACATGCCATGTGTGCCACCAGAGCGGACCTAAAACTTTTTCTTCTTTGTTTTGTGTGTGTGTTGCAACCATAAAATGACCTAAACCTTAATCGCAAATCATTATTTATTCGGCAAATAACGTTTCCATCAGCGTTTATCGCATAAGCCACATATCGATCAAGATAAAATCCGATGAGATCGAACGTATTTCTTTTGAGTCGAAATTCATGAAATTCAATCGAATTTTACTGTTTCCATAAGGCATTTTTCATTCGATATCACTTAATTCGGATAAAAACATGTGGATGGAAACATAGTCATTATAAATCATGCAGGAGGGAATAACTGAAGATTCACATTAGGGATGCTAAACAATTAATCGCGATTAATCGTTAGCAGAATGAAAGTTTTTGTTTACATCACATATGTGTGTAAACTGTGTATAATAAATATGTATATATATAAATATGAACACATTCATGTATAATTTTAAGAATTTTTTTAATATATATTAAGTATTTATATTTTTATATAATATAAATTATACATAAATATACAAATGTATATACACATGTAAACATTTCTAAAACATATACATGCATGTGTGTGTACATTTATTTATACAAAGTTATTATACACAGTTCACACACATATATATGATGTAAACAAAAACTTTTATTCTGCTAACGATTAATCGCGGTTAATTGTTTAGCATCCCTAATTCACATAACTTTTCATGTCATTCAAAAATAACTAGATCTTATTAATCACATATTTAATTAAAGAGAAAGAGTTTAGATGCAAAACCAAGTTTGTTCTTGTAAATGAGCATTCATGTTTAAGTAACTTCAATGAAAAGGTTATTATTCAGTAATTTAAATGCATTATTTTCACAAATGTCGCTTTAGTCTAGGGCTGTGACGGTTGTAATGACCACCGCGTATATTTTTCATAATTTGTGACGTGTACACCACCGCAGGGCGCACTTCCCCACCGCGGGTCGCACTCCACCACTGCTGTGGGGAAGTGCGCCCTGCGGTGGTGTGCACGTCACAAACTATGAAAAATCTAAACTACAATCTTGCCCAGTGAGATGTCTTCAGGTTTATTTTAACGCAAACCGCCAGCAGACGCGGAGTTAATGCGCTATTTGCAAGGGAAGGCAACCGATATCAGTGATGATATGGCTTGGGGGGCAGAACAATGAGGCAAGATATTGGCCGTTTCTCAATCCGAAGGCTGTAGACTCCGGAGGTCGCATTTGCAAACGCATAAGTCATCAAGACTGTCTTATTTCATAACATTAACAATTATAAAGTTGACTATTATTCTTTGTTAATCATACATTGTTGTAATGCTTATGAATTGCAAATGTATGAAAATAATAAACCAGGCTTAATGACATATACAGCCTGCATATGCGACCTCCGGAGGGTGCAGCCTTCGGATTGAGAAACGGCCGGTCTCTCTTGGTCACTCAAAGTTGCGGAAAAAGTATCAATCTGCGCTACCAGTACACCATCAGAACGCGCTTTCAGCGTGGCTAGAAACATTAGAACCCCAGAAAGGTTTCTCACTTCTTGTTTCACGGATGGAAGTGCTACAATAAACACGCAGATAGGGGCCGATCCCGTGGGTGCCCCGGCCGAGAAGCCATTGAAATGGCCAAGCACATATGCACAGTTGCTTCACATGTCGCATCTAAAACCACACAGAATACGTGACTGCCTGCTTTACTCCTCTTCAAAGCGCGTGGGAGCTTCAGAGCATCTTTCGTTGGTAAGTAACCTAACCATTGCTTTACGTTGAGACGAGCACCCACCGGCGGAGAAAGAATTTGGCACCAATGAACAGGTACATTTGTTAAGAACTGTATATCTGATCCTCATTTACATTTTTATATTTCAAAATATATATATGCATTATATATAAGACGTTTATGCATGTACACATACGCGCATGCATGCACCCCCCCCCACACCCACACAATCTATAACCACCGCACCACTGTGGTTAATTTGTGCGTTACCATCCCGGTGGTAAAAAACGACCACCGTCACAGCCCTACTTAAGTCATTTCATTGGTATCTTTCGTTGCAAAACCCTCTCAAGTGCACGCAAGCTTTTTTGGCTAAAAAAACCTAAACAAAATCACTTCTTTGGTTAAGACATAGTAAACAGTTGCAAAATCACTAAAGATGCGACTAAAAACAGTGCAAATAATAAATGTCAGAATGTATAAATGAAGAATCTGAGCCACACATTAGGGGGCGCTGTGATTCATGTCGGTTGTATTCATGTCCAAGTACTCTCGCAAGTTTGAATATGATCCACGGTCATTTCACATTCATCTTCTGTGCACTTAGGCTGCATACACACCAAACACGGAGTTTTTTATTCTGCACGAAACGTAATGACAATAAATAAGAAATATTGCTGACTTGTGCGTTTCCAGCGCTCTCTTTACGTTTGTCTGTTATTTGGCGTTTAAAATGGAAACGTCTTTTTAGACATGGAAAATCGATTTTACAATCGATTCAATGAACACTTATATATTAAAAATCGAAAATGATTTTTTCACAAAAGTGACAGCCCTAGCTTGAGTTGAATATTTTCAACTTGCGCGAAGACATTTTTAAGGCGAATAGCATGTGTTTTCGCAGCAATCCCGCTGCCCAATTCGCGTCATTCGCATCACCTGCGGAAGTTCGCATCTATTTGTGTCTCTGCATTAAATTTCGCGTTTGTTGTGTACTAGAGGACTTTACAATGAAAAAAATATTGATGTGGTGTTTAACCGATTCTACCAACAAAGTGGTATTTCTGAATGACCCGAGGCCAGGATTAAGTGCATTTGAAGCGAAAGTATTTAATGAACGTATAATATGTCTTAATATGTGCGTTTAGCAGCTTTTGCATCTGAGCTCTTCACTTTTTGTTAATAATATGATATTTTTGTCTTGATCTGGGGTATATAATTTATGAACAACAATTGGCGCTTTAAATAAACAAAACCATCTCCACTCATGTAGCACACTGTAACATACGCTGGTGAAACAGAAATCATTCAGTCTGGCCATTTGTTTTGAAACATTGAGCTGTAAAAAAGCATTAATGTAGCCATATGTTAGCTGATTTGTGGCTTTAGATCTGTGGGCTCCCGTAGACCCCCCGACTGCTTTAATCAACCTCAGACTCACCAAACTCATTTAGATGAGATCCAGACTCTTCCCTCATCTAAACAACACCCAAATCATAATGAATGACATAAACATGGAGACATCTGATATGAAGAGTAAAGGGTAATTTATAGTTGCGCGTAAGTTCTACCCCGTAGGCTGTGCTTAGCCTGACGCGCAACTCACATGAAATTTAACAACGGGGACCACAAGCGCTGTGATTGGTCCACTAGAACCCCTCATGTCAGGTCAAAAAACATTTTGCGCCGCATTTCTTCATAGGCATTTCCGCTTGCGACGGTAAGAACAAAGATGCGTCATCTGCATGTAGACGTATGAATGAAAAACGATACGTACCCTACAGCTAACGCAAACTATAATGAGCCCTCAACGGTTTTGGTAGATTTTAAAAGAAAAACAACATATAAGAGATCATTTCAAACCTGTGTCACCAGGAACTTAGTGATGCGCTCTGGAAGTTTGCTCTTCTCGCTGGACAAGATCATCTCCAGCATGTCTCCTTGAAGTTTCTCCATTACAACAAACACTCGTTCAGGAGTTTCAAACATGCACTCCAGGTTCACAATGCCAGGATGGTGCAAATTCTTCAAGAACGACAAAGAAAAAACAAAGCACACGTTTTGGATTGAGGTCAGTAAATCCTAAAGGGCATATACACCCAAAACTCGTATCTCTATAACCTACAAAAAGAATCACCTGTAAAATGGCAACCTCGTTCCTCAGCTGACTCTCCTGTTTGGTGGGGAATCTCATTTTGTCAATGACCTTGATGGCCACATCTCTGCCTGTTTTTCTGTGTTTTCCTTTAAAACGCAATAAAAGAAAATTCATCGTGATAATGTGCCGTCAACTAGCCATCACATAATAAAGCAGACAGGGTGAGTGAATTGGGGCAGGCAAGAGACATTTATGATGCTAAAAGGGTTTATGTGTGCAATATTCTGCCTCTTACCAAAATAAACAAATAAATGAATAGGAAATATGAATAGCAGTCATTATGTAAAGTAATATAGGCAAGAAGCAATTATTGACCAATCAGAATCGAGCATTTCTATCTGTACCTCCATAAACAATGCCAAACTGTCCGGATCCAAGCACTTCATCAGCAAAGATCTGATATATTGAGCTGATGTCCTAAAGAGAGAAACACATAATTATGATCAATTACAATAGAAGTCAAATATAATTTAATCATTAGCCACAATATTCTGTATTTTATCTGAGAAATGTTCAATGTTCATGATAGTGGTAGGACTCACTGCTATTAGTAATAGACTGAAGTTGCAGAAGTGTTTAAAGAGGATGTAAAGTTGTGAAATATTACCAGTACTCACCACATTCTCTTGGATTTGACTGTTTGATACAGAAATGCTGATGGATAATTCTTCTAAAAACAGATTAAAAAGATTGTACGGTTATTCTGATCAGCTTCCTGACATTTCTGCTATTCTAAAATTAGAATAGCAGAACAATATGCGTCTACTTTCACTTTAAAGGGATAGTTCACCCAAAGATGAAAATCCTGTCATCATTTACTCACCCTCACGGTGTTCCAAACTAACAACCAAACCAGTATACATTTCTTTATTCTGCTCAACACAATTAAGGATATTTTGAAAAATTATAATAACCAAACAGATCTGGGGCACCATTGACCTCCATAGTATTATTTTTTTTCTTATTATGGAAATCAATGGTGCCCCAGAGATCTGCTTGGTTACAAACATTCTTCAAAATTGAAAAATGATAATAACTAAACATATCTGGGGCACCATTGACTTCAATAGTATTATATTTTTCTTACTATAGAAGTCAATGATGCCCCAGAGATCTGCTTGGTTACAAAAATTCTTTAAAATTAAAATAACTAAACAGATCTGGGGCAGCATTGACCTCCGTAGTATTATATTTTTTCTTATTATGGAAATCAGTGGTGCCCCAGAGATCTGCTTGGTTACAAACATTCTTCAAAATTGAAAAATTATATTAACTAAACAGATCTTGGGTGCCGTTGGCCTCCATAGTATTATTTTTTTCTTACTATAGAAGTCAATGGTGCCCCGGAGATTAGCTTGGTTACAAACATTCTTCAAAATTGAAAAATGATAATAACTAAACAGATCTGGGGCACTATTGACCTTCCAAGTATTATATTTTTCTTACTATGAAAGTCAGTGGTGCCCCAGAGATCTGCTTGGTTACAAACATTCTTCAAAATTGAAAAAATTATAATAACTAAACAGATCTGGGGCACCATTTACCTCCATAGTATTATTTTTTCTTACTATAGAAGTCAAGTCAATGGTGCCCCAGAGATCTGTTTGGTTACAGACATTCTTCAAAATTGAAAAATTATAATAATAAAACAGATCTGGGGCACCATTGACCACCATAGTATTATTTTTTCTTATTATGGAAGTCATTGGTGCCCCAGAGATTTGCTTGATTACAAACATTCTTTAAATTGAAAAATTATAATAACTAAACAGATCTGGGGCACCATTGACCTCCATAGTATTATTTTCCTTACTATAGAAGTCAAGTCAGTGGTGCCCCAGAGATCTGCTTGGTTACAAACAATATACAAAATATCTTCATTTGTGTTCAGCAGAACAAAGAAATTTATGCAAGTTTGGAAACCCCTTGAGGGCAAAAAAATGATGATAAAACTTACATTTTGGTAAATTATCACTTGGTTTCACATTTATCACATGCAACAAATTATGAGTTATTGTAAGTGTTGTATTCAATTCCAAGATTATAAATTTACAAGACAAAACTGTAATTTCTTATAGTTAACATGCATGACTGATTAAAACAGCGTATTGGTTGAATAAATCAATAAAATTGAATAAAATTGCACGTAGTGCTGGATATTGCGACCAGGTTGGCAATTGGATTTATTTTTATATGTTTTAATCATATATCAATTAGTTATCAATATGATTTACATTTAATGAACAGATCCAATATACTGTTAACACGCGTGTTTGCTTTCTAAGGTGTTTACATTTGCACAACAGACTACGGTTATGAGGAAAATCGTGTCATTTTGAAAAAAATCTGGTGTAAATATGTCCGTTCAAGAAAACATGACACAATACTTCTCAAACAATTTTTTGCTTGAATATTTTAAATTGACAAGACCTAAAACATTTGCAAATAATGAACGTGTGCAAATGGTGCGGGGATCGATATTGTTTTGTTAAATTGAACATTTAATCAATATTCTTTACATTGCCCTAATCATGGGGGTGAAAGTAAAAAGTAATTTGGGTTATTCTTGTGTAAAGGTGAACCTCAATTTTCATCTCTGGGTCATGCCGTGAATGTTAAATGGAAAGTGTGCTTGTTTAATAAATAAATAAACCGCTTTTATTAATCCAGACCTGTCAAACCATTTTAATATTTGGTAACTCTCAACACAATTAAATATAGAGGTGCATCAGGATATTAAACTGAGATCCGTTCACTCTCTCGAACAGAAAATCCTCTCAATTCCTATTACATTTATGCATTTGGCACTTTTATCCAAAGTGACTTACAAGGTGCAAATTTTTATCAGTATGTGTGTTCACTGGGTTCAAACCCATGATCTTTTGCGCTGCTAACACAATGCTTAACCACTGAGATATACAGAAGCATATTTATCATCCAATACAACCATTATTGGTATTTATAACAAGACATGCCATTGATATTCCTTTTTATTCAATTTGAAAACATAATTGCACTGAAACTTTGTGTTTGCTTGTATAGTCATAACTCCTCTTGATATGTTAAACATCTTAAATGTCAAATGACTACAACTGATGACCTATCATCGGTTTTAAAACATAAAAATAGTCAGATCTGACTTACTGTGGTCTTTACTCTGTCCTGCCGTGGTGCCAACACTGGGTTGTGGTGTTACCGGGACAGGCATCAGGGCCTGGCGAATGGCCCTCTCCCACCCCTGTGCCACCTCCAGACCCACACCACCTGCAGCCAGCGCCGGGTTGTGGATGTGGAGGTGAGGACCACCGGTGTTTTCTCCCACGTAATAAACCATGGTGTCGGTGATGATCTCGAAACAGTGCGGATTGCCCCCCAATGCAAGACAACTGAAGTCGTGTGCGACCTCCACCTGTAAGATCTCTGATAGGGGAATCTCCTGTGGGTCAAACAAATGAGTCAGAAATTCAAACACTGACTCAATCACACTTAGATAAGGCCGTTAAAACAATCAGGTTGTCTTAACCTCTGGAAATGAGTCATAAAAATTCATCCACGTGCCCTTGAACATAAAATATAAAGTCCGGCTATCTTAAAGATATCAAAGCATCCATTGGTATGCTGCCAACCAAAAGTCCTTTTCAAGTCTCTCCAGCTTTACTAAGATATGCTTAAACTTCCTATATCGTATAAATGCACATCACAAACACCACCGTCTTCTTTTGTCTCCGAGTGCACACGAGGTTACCTCCTATCTTCATTGACGTTACAAAGCGCAATGTGCAAAGTCTGACTTGAACGTCTTTTAAGAGTCCACCTTCTGCTCAGCCCCCAAACTGCTTTCAAATGAGACAGTGGGAGAAACAGTAGCTGTGACCAATCAGAGTAAATGCTGCGCCTGCGGTCGCTTCTGAATATAAGATGAAGTGCTTGTGGTTTGGTGGGTGAATCATGTGACCCAACCCTACAAAGAGCTTCATGATTACAGGGCAGCGTAGCAGAAGTGTTCACGTTTCTGCGTGTGGAGGAAAGTCACCGAGACTGTAGGAGATGGTCACTTCCCACTGAAGGGGGTGGGCTGTGGTTATCTTAAGATGGGTCTGAAACCCCCATACCCAAAAAGAGCCAAAGTAGAGGGCTTCAAATTTCAAAAGAAAAGGTTATGATTTCCAAATGTGGAAGTTTGACATCCCTGTCATGATTTACATATGTGGGAAGTTACATACAGTGCTTTGCAAAAAAAAAAAAAAAAAAGTATAGATTTATATAAGTATAGATTTAAAAACACTGGGTGTCATTCACTAATAATTGCTAACACTAAAGGTTTTTTGTATATAAAAGCACATTTGAACTTCTCACGAAAACTTTATTCATAATTTACAACACATGCGTACGCACATAAATTTGTTTTCAAACTCGTTTTTACGTTAGTAAATTTGGAGAGTTCTCAATGAACGCGGCCGCGGGCACAAGGTTGGTCATTTGCATAATACACGCACAAACCAGCTCCATTAAAGGGCTTTCCGTAGCGCTTGTCCATGGAAAAGTTTAGAGAAGTTTTATCCTTAAAAAGCTAAAAAGAAGCTAAAAAATACAGGATGTGCTATGTGTCCACTTATAAAAGAAGTATATGAAATGCGATAACGGAGTTGTTTAATATGACTTCACCAGAGACGCACATCTGTATTTAAAATAAAACACAAAAGGCCTGGATGAAGTTATTGACTTTGAACTTGATATTTAAATAAAAATTTGTGCTGGGCGAAGACTAATCGCAATTAATAGCATACAAAATAAAAGTAATTTTTGGCATAATACATGATTGTGTGCTGTGTGTAATTATTATATACATATAAATACACACACATTCATGTATGTATTTAAGAAACATTTACATGTGTATATATATTTATTTATATTTTTATATATTATATATAAATAAAAAAATTATGAAATAAATATATGTATGTGTGTATGTGGTTAAATATACATAATAATTACACACAGTACACACAAATATATTATGCAAAAAATCACTTTTATTTTGTATGCGATTAATCGCGATTAATCTTTGTCCAGCACTTATTATAATATGAAATACTATAATATATCAATCATTTATTATATACATTATAATTATAGTATTTCGTGATAATTGCGTACGTGTGGTATAAGTTGTTCTTCATGAATTTTTGCTGAATCAGGATTTGTATGTACACAATCTAAGCATTCTACACTGCAAAAAAATGACTTTCTTAGTTAGTATTTTGTCTTGTTTTCAGTAAAAATATCAAAAAATTCTTATATTAAAATATATTTTCTTGATGAGCAAAATAACCTAGGAAAATAAGTCTAGTTTTTAGACAAAAAAGATACAATTTAAGCAAATTCATGCTTAAAACAAGCAAAAAATCTGCAAATGGAATAACAAAAAAATTCCTGAATGGGTAAAAAATTATTTTATGAAAAAAGTAAACTTATTTCAAGAACATTTTTCTTATTCCATTGGCATTGTATGGAGCCCCTAAGGGGACATGGAGCAAAAATTAATTAAAGTTTAGTTTTGCGTGCGCATGCGAAACTAAACTTTAGATTTTTTTACTCCAATGTCACCTTAGGCTTGATAGCATTGCTTGTTTTAAACACTAATTTACATTAATTTAAAGTCTAGACTTATTTTCTTAGGTCATTTTGCTCATCAAGAAAATACATTTAATTTAAGAATTTTTAGATATTTTTATTGAAAACAAGTCAAAAATATTAAGTAAGAAATTCGTTTTTTGCAGTGTAAGTAAATTCGACCCAATGTCTTCATTAGCAACCTGTTTATTGAACATAATTATGTAATACTTTGTCAAAGTGAATCTAAAAAAAGACACGGACCGGCAATATTCATTTCAAGATAAAGTTCAAATGCAGTATTTTCTCCCTACGCCAAGCTGATGATAAAGTGGTTTGTACGACAGACCTAAACACACCCTGAAGTCTCACCCAGGGCGTTGAGGTTTACAGCCTTTGGTTTTACATTTGGGAATTTTGTGGGTGTGAATGACTATAAAACACACAGATTTTTATGCATACGAAACAATACGGTTGCAAAAATATAAAAAGACAATACAGGAGGAGACTTTCTATGGATTTGTCTAAGAATGAGTACAAGTGAATACATATAAACCAAATCCTGTTTAAAGCATGGTTAAAATGTTTCAAGAACATTTCGACTCATTCTTATGTGCATCACAGCATTCTTCACATTAATGTCCACATGACCTCAATAAATCAACCAATCTGCATCAAAATAAAACTGATGCTGACAAACACGCCGTTTGAAGTAGTTCATGGCCTTTTTATTCAATCTCACTGAAGATAAAGCAGACGGGGTGGGAGGGAGGGAGGGGGGTATTTCTGTGGTACTTACCAGATACCTCAGTGAGGGAAAAAACTACCGCTCATACGCCTTAAAACTGTACAGCAATGCTCTATATGAGCAATTCATTATAATATTCTGACCTTAACAGAACATTTGACCTAACGAGAAAATCTTTCATTTATGAGGGCTATAAGCATGATTTCCTGTATTACTTGAATATGTAAATAAACATTTAAATGTCAAACTTTTTATCTTCTATAAAAATTACAGTACATGTATTTCCATACAAGATTAGGTTACATTAGTGGTCTCCAACATGGTGCCCATGGGTTCCCGCACAGAGTCTGTGAGGTGCCCGCCAAAGCATTCTATAAAAGCCTACATTTTGATATTTATTCATTACATATTTTTTATATAAGCTTGACTTCTTTTATGTATGTTACCATTTTAAACAAATGATAAAAAAATATCAACAACTAAAATAAAGTAAAATAAAAAAAGAAGCCCTCCAGATTGTTTTATTGTGGTAGCAAAAAAGTTGGAGATCCCTGTGCTACATAAAATGAATGTAACACTTACTTTGTAATATTTGGTTCCCGAGTCATTCTGAAATAAGGTCAGACACTTGCTGTCCAGTCTCCAGTAATGTCTCTTTCTCTGTGGACACAAAACAAGATTTGGTTATGACTTAAGATACTTTAAGATCATTGTTGAAGAGAACTGTTAGTGATAGACCCCTATATTGCAGTGGCCGGTAATTTTTTCTGTTTCTTAAATTTGTTGCTTGTAATAAAAAGACACTCAGAGATGTAAAGCCACTAAAATGACCAAATCATTATTCAACTTTTTAACATGACGTTATGTTCACACAACAGCTCTGTGGTTTTATCGAAACAGTACTGTGATATGTCAGATTCACATTAATTATGTCTTGTAAATATGTTTAAGTACTTATACTTAAAGGGGGAAATTAATAAATATTATGCATAACAAATGTTTATTTAGGTTTAATTTCATTATATCTGTCCATATATTGCTTGCTTAATATTGGTACCACCATTTGCCATTAAAAAAACAAAAAACATTGGTCATCCACTAATAACTGTATTCAGGGTTCCCACCCCTTAGTTAACTTCAACTTCAAGTACCTTTCAAGGACTTTCCAGGTCCAATACCCCCAAATTCAAGGACTAAATGTGGGGACACATTTCAACTGAGAGCAAGGTTACATTGTGCTACCTTTAAATATACATTGTTACAGTTCCCTTTCAAGGGAACTCGCACTGCGTCACTGCGGTGACACTTTGGGGACGCCTCCAGGGGTATGTGCGTCTGAATATGTTTATCAAATTCAACCAATGGTGAGGCTTAACGACAAAGACAGGGTGACGCGGCAGCCAGGAAGTATATCGCTATCACAAAAATTCCCAAAGACGGAGTTACAGGGACACAGAAAGCATGGCAAGGGAGACGCAGCGTCTCGTTCCCTTCTCAGGGAACAACAGTTACATACGTAACCCGTGGGAACCCTGTGTATAAGGTTGATAAATCAGCATTCAGTGCTCAATGGTGACTTTTTACAATAATGATGTTAGTTACTGCCAATACAATTTTAATGCCAATTTTCATGTTAGTTCATTAACCGTGCAAACTATAGCCATCATTTCACTATCTATGTAAACTATAGACCTGATATAGTCCGACTATGAGTAACTATCTTCAAGCCAAAATAAACTTGAATTTGGTTAATGTTTTTTTACCAAAATAACTTGTGACATGTCTGATATTCCATCACGTAAGCGAAGTCAACAGTGATTACAAAGTGTTCGGTTTCATTTATTTATTTTGATTTATTTATTTCTATTTTTTGCATGGCAAAAAAAATTTCTTACTTAGTATTTTTGTTTTGTTTTCAGTAAAAAAAAAATGAAATACGCAAATTAAGATGCATTTTCTTGATGAGCAAAATGACAGATTAAACAAGTCTAGGTTTTTGACAAAAAAACATAACATTTAAGTGAATTTGTGATTTAAATGATATTTTTTGTCTAAAATCTAAACCATTTTGCTCATCAAGAAAATACATCTTGATTTAAGAATTTTTAGATATTTGTACTGAAAACAAGACAAAAATACTGAGTAAGAAAGTCATTTTTGTGATGCAGGCTATGGTTAGACATCTATTAAATTGTCACTAACAGCCCTAACTTTGCCTAGCAAGCAATTTTGCATTTAAAAGACTTCTAATAGCCGTCCCAACACAGCCCAGACGTTTAGGCCAAAACAAAGTTGTAAACATCTGGGCTGTGTTTGGACGGCTATTAGATGTCTTTTAAATGCAAAATGGCTTGCTATGTATAAATTAACTAATGTTAAAAGTTATCTTTTTTTTTATTACAAAACTGTATTAGTAAATGCTGAAATGGACAAAGATTACTAAATTATATTTTTTCATTGTTAACTGATGTCAACTAATGCAATAATGTTACCAAATACATCTGTACTGTATATAAAATTTGCGTGGGGATCTTACAAGATTGTCTCGACTTGTGTAGTGCACCATCCATCCATCTTTAACCATAGTGGAGCTTCTTCGCTTGGTGTGTTTGACAGATTGGACCACACGCATCAGTGGGATATTGGTGCTGGTAGATGGGCTTGAAAGAGAGGAAAAACAATCAACAACAATGCTGATGTGGAATAGTGGTCAAACAAATGTGAAAAACTCTCAGCATTTCTTGACAATACCTGATGGTCTTCATAGGTTCTTCATCTTTCTCACGATCCGTGAATGGCGAGTCCATGAAGAAGATCTTGTCTTCTGGTGTGGTGGGCTCCTCCGAGTCGTCCAGCCCTCGACTGCTATTGCTGTTCACATCACTGTTGTCAACCTCCATCGTGGAATCAGAGTCTGGACCCGGACTGGCCGGTTCTGAAATAACATACAATGCAGGTTTGTGTCGATGCTTTATTATTCAGGTTAAGTTTGATATGAAGTAAACCATACCTCCATTGAATACCCCAAGACAGTCTTTCGGTACCTTTGAAGCGCATCGCTTGTGGCAATTGAATTTACAATCTGTTGAAGTAAACACTTGTATAGGTCTTTTCTGTACATTTGTATTTTTTATTGGATGGACCGAAGGACTGAACGATACTCACCTTTGCACTGCATACCCTGACGGAAAAGCCCTTTGAGCAGTCTTTTACAGTACTGGCAGATGGTGGGCCGGGTGTAGTTGTGAATGACAAAGGTGTGAGGGACCTTAACCCGACCCAGTACCATCTTCTCCATCCAGATGGGCCGCCCGCTCCATGATGGTATCCGCTTTCCTGGCTCCTGATTGGGGCGCTGCTGAGGAAGTAAAATATAAAAGGGCCTATTTTCAGCATGGGATACTAACATACTGGGTGCATACTACAAAAAAAAACAGTAAAATAAACAAAAGTATATTATATTTTCATATAATAAAAAAAAAAACAGCACATTCTCTGCAGCTGACCGTACTGATAACCGACTGAGGACCCAAGCATGTAGATATGCTTGTTTTAAATCACGTGTGAAAATAATATTAAGATGATAACTAAGTTAATATGGGCGATCGATCTGCTTTTTTTGGAAGGGTTTACTTTAATTTTGGTGTAAGGTTTGCATATGCCATGCAGAAAATGTTTTTCTTTAAATATATAAACATACAATATATCAAATGAGAGAAAAGACCATCTTCTATCAAAAAAACTTTCATCCTACCTTCATTTTAGCACCTCTCAAATATGGGTAGGTTTCTTCAAAAATACCAAATGTTGAGCAAAAAGCTGAGATAATTGCATTTTTGTAAAGGACTTTTGATATAGATCAGATTCAGAGCAATGATCAAAACATACACAGAGTTCTTACTGTTTGCCCTAAGGGGTTCCTTCTGGGTTTTATAAGTTGTGTAAGAGCACCACCCGGTGGATAATAGTGGAAATACGGTTTGCTGGGAAAACTCGCCTTTGGCAGGAAAGCGTTTTCTCTTGGCAAGTTAACCCATCAATGGCGGGGAAAGAGTTAATATCTTTAGATTAAACCTTACTGCGGTAAATAAACCTTAAAGCGTAACTAAACCTCTGGTCAGAGCCTGACTCCACCCACTGGCAATATTTGAAAAATGCAAGAAAAGTGGGCGCAGACAAAAAACGTACCGTATGTTCCGGACTATAAGTCGCACTTTTTTTCATAGTTTGGCTGGTCCTGCGACTTAGTCAGGTGCGATTTATATGTCAAAATTAATTTATACCGACTAACATGAACCAAAGGAAAACATTACTGTCTACAGCCATGAGAGGGCGCTACATGTTGCTGCTGTAGCCTACCCCTGAAAAAAACTGTTAACTGAAACATTAACTTAAAGACAACGGAGAAAGACTTAACAAACAAAATGCCCCCCAAAAGAATATACATTTTCTAAATAAATGCGCTTATAGTCCAGTGCGACTTATATATGTTTTTTTCCTCAGCATGAAGCATTTTTTGACTGATGCGACTTATACTCCGGAGCGACTTATAGGCCGGAAAATACAGTAATATCCTCTTGTCTACACTGCAAAAAATTATTTTCAAGAAAAAAATTCTCAGTATTTTTATCTGCCAATGGGGTAAGCACATTTTTCTTGAATTTAGTGTTTCAGAAAAATTTTCACGATTTTTTTACTTACCCAATTGGCAGATTTTTTGCATGTTTTATGCACAAAATCACTTAAATTTGATATTTTTGGTCTAAAAACTAGACTTATTTTCTTGGGTCGTTTTGTTCATCAAGAAAAAACATCTTAATTTAAGAATTTGTAGATATTTTTTCTGAAAACAAGACAAAAATACTAAGAATTTTTTTTCTTGAAAATCTTTTTTTGCAGTGTAATATCGAAATCCTCCGACATCTTCTTTTACATCACGGTTTTTGACTTCAATTTCCTGACTTGTGTTTTGTTTCATTCTCCATTTCCACGTTAGTCACTACGTTTCATACACAAAGTCCTACGCTGGAAACGAAACTCTCTCATGAACGCGCATCTGTCATTACCGAAAACTAGTCATTTTAGTTTGTAAAGGTTTAAATATTGATATTTTTCTCTACAAAAAACATCAATTTCCATCAGAAGGCCTTTATTAACCCCCTGGAGCCCTGTAAATTACTTCTGTGAAGAATGGATTTTTTGCGCTTCAAATCATAAGCACCATTCACTACCATTATAAAGCTTGGAACAGCCAGGACATTTTTTAATACAACTCAGATTGTCTGAAAAAAGATAATCATATACATTAAGGATGGCTTGAGAGTAAATCATGGGGTAATTTTAATTTTTGGGTGAACTATCACTTAAATTTTCCCTTTTTTGTAATAAATAACCAATAAGCATACAGTTAAAGTACCAGATGGATAAGCATTATTAGTACGAGAGGTTATGCCCTTAAAATCTCCCAATTAATGTATATTAACAAGAGAACATCTCATGATAACAGATGCTGGTCAGATATCCACTCACCTCTTCCTGGGACAAGACAGCACACTCGAGAGGTGCGGGCCGAGGGACGGACAGAGAGGAGCCGGGCAAAGACACATTAGACAGACGACGTTTTCTTACACCGCTACAGTTGTTAGGAATCTTAAAGGCACATCGCTTGTGATAGTTTAACCCACAACCTGAGAATCCATAAACACATGTATTTAAACAAGGGATCGGGAAAAAATCCTTGGATTAAGACAAGACCTGGGTTAAGGTTAGAATACAGGTATAGATGGTTTCATATAATAAATGTGCGTGATAAAAGTAACTTTAGCTCGGTGTAGTTGTTGATATGCTTTAGCTATGATTTGAACTAATGCAATTTACTTGTTATTTATTTAGCTTATCAGAAATCATTTACTCTAGAGGGACTTTGTTGTTGATTTTTTGCGAAAGTCTACCGAAACTTAAGGTTGGGCAAGGAAAGCCATTTGTTTATATTGTTGGCGCTGAAACCATCTATAACAGTAACTAAAAAAATAGCAAAGGCTTTAAGGATTCAATATGAGATTCATATACTTTCATCTTCAGTTTTTTACTACTGAAGTCCAGCAGAGGGCTCCCCCATCTCCATTTACCATTCACATATTTAGTATAATACTGTATATATACTGTATGCATCTATGAACAACACTAAAGCATGTAAAGATGACAGCTGTATCCATCAGTGTGAACTCTAGGAGATGTTTACTCAGCTTTTAAATGTCACATCCAGCATTTGGTGGAATCATGCTGGGATCAAAACGGAAAGCCTGTGATTTCAACTTCAAAGCTGTATTGATGGCAATGACACATCAAACTTGGAATGAATCCACCCCTGCCAGTCAGAGTACTTCAAAACGGTCTCAAAATACTTTAAGCCATCATATAGGGTATGCATTGATATCACTTTACCACTGAACATGCAGGAACGAGCATCCTTCGGGAAGAATGAGTGGCAGATTGGTAGCCGTTTAAATGCCAGTATGTTATCATTAATTTATAACACGGGTCTGTTGAATGCTGTATTCTGATTGGTTGAGAAATGTTCTGTTCTGTTTGTGGTAAATCATTTTTTACCCGAACCCGACGTGCATAAAAAATTTTTGTTTAAATGAAGACCCGAGAAACCCAAGAAAAACTAAGAGTCAGGCCTAGTCCACACGGACACGGGTATTTTTATAACCGGAGTTTTTCCTCCAAAAAAATCCCGTCCACACATGCTCGGTTAAAAAGAAATCTCCGTCCTCATGAAAAAGCAAAAACACGCTATCAAGCGCTGTCAAGAGCATGCCACACCAGCAGGCAGCGATATAACCCAAATCGTAAAGCCACCTTGGCCAATCAGAAGCCTAACAAAAGTGATGTCGCAAGGCAAAAACCCCGGTTTTACTGTCTACACAACAACACTGCAACCGGCATTTCTTAAAATTCTCACCCTGGCAGGGGTTTTCAAAAATGTTCGGTTTCAGTGCCCTGATACTGCGTTTTCATGTGGACGAACGGCAGCTTAAAAAGTCACGGTTTTAAAAATACCCGTGTCCGTGTGGACAAGGAGAGAAAGAAGCCCTGGTGGCCTTGCATCCAATTTGGCCCGCTGCTCCATTTATTTTCATTTGTTATCTGACGACACCAAGGTATCCGCTAAAATTTGCATTCAAAATTGATTGACAGGTCTGTCTCAACTAAAATTAACCTACCGCCAGCCACTTGATGTCGTAAGCGTTCTTGGCAAATACTGTAGAGGGGGTGGTTGAGAAAGTATTTCATGCTCACACACGGGATATAGTTAGGGTCTTCTCTGGTCCGTTCGGCAAAAACACATTCATTTTAAATTACCCGAGACCCACAGCCACTAATTTTATACCCGAAACTCGAGTCGAATCTCAGGTTTTCAGATCTAGATGGACCTGTGAAGACCTCTAGTGTAAGTGCGGCCTTATGCTGCGTTCACACCAGGCGTGGTAGAGGCGCCAAGCGCGAGTGATTTCAATGTTAAGTCAATGTGAAGACGCGTTGACGCGTATCTGGAGGTCTCGCGACGCGAATGAGGCATTTTGCGCGGCGAATTGAGGGTGCCCGCGGGAAATGTGCGAGTTGAAATATTTTAACTTTGGTGGAAAAACGCGCCACGTTAACCAATCAGGACTTTGCTCTAGTAGTGACGTGATTACAGAAAGTGAGCGGAGTCGCAGAAGCCCCTCCCATGATGTGAATTTCCGCGTGAATGTCTTGATAACTAGAATTTCACGCGGGAATGAGGCGAGTAAACTCAAAATGTTCAAGCGGCAAACTAAACGCGAATTTGATGCCTCAAACATGGCTGGTGTGAACCCACAGTTTCTATCAATTTAAAACAATTGAAATATTACTGCAGAAAACGTGTTTCTGGTGTCTGCTCCAGCTTACCTTCACATTTAAGGCCTTGCCGGACGAGTCCCCACAGCATCTCTCCGCAGTAGTCACAGAAGGTCGGCGCCTTGTAGGAATGGACGTAGAGCGCATGAGGTCGGATCTGGAAATCTTCAACCGTCGCCTGAGCTGCAATTAAAATGCAACTTAAAGGACAACTCAGGCAAAGAATGGATGACACAACAAAACGCTGAGGAAAATAATACAAATGAGAATGAAAGAAATGAAGAAAATAAAACATACATTAGTCAACTGAGCCAACCAGTCAATACTTGATGTGAATAAGAAAACTTCTCATTTTATATGATCAACTTTATGTGATTTCATCCAGCAGTTTATGGACTTATTGGAGATATTGAAACCACAGACAGAAATGAACGAGACTAGACTTAAGTTTGATTTAGTGTGGGTGATGTAACTCAGACTGAGTCTTTAGCATCTATCTAATAGCATCGGTGGTTCATGAGGTAATCAAGATGATTCACAAGGTCTGAATAAGAGGATGAGTAAAACAATATGTTACATAAGTTAAAGGAATAGATCACCCAAAAATGATCTCATCCTCAAAATCATTTTCTCATCCTCATGTTGTTCTTAACCTGTATGAATTTCTTTTTTCTTCCATAGTAAAAAAAAACAACTATGATGGAATTAAATGGATACCATTAACTGTGTGCTTACCATCATTTATCAAAATATCTTCTTGATTATTTATTACAATACTTTCATAATATTTGTTTTTCCTAATATGGAAGTCAGTGGGTACCGTCAACTGTGTGCTTACCATCATTTATCAAAATATCTTTGTGTTCATCAGAAAAAAAGAAATTCATACAGATTTAGATCAACATGGGGTAGAAAATGATGACAGAATTTTCATTTTTGGGTGAACTAACCCTTTAAGTCAATTAATGCATGCAAAAAAGCAAAGAAACTGAATTCTTTGGAAATACACAACACTAAGAAAGTTTACTATCAGGAAGGGCTGTGAAATATAATCATTTTTGCGATGCTAATGTGAACTACTAATGCATCTGCATAAAAATGAATAATTGAATATTAAAAATATTGCTCTCTCTCTAATTTCTTTTATATTATTGCTCTTGACTTGGACCACTGTTGAAAGTTCTTTAGGATATAAAGTGCTCAAACACGTTAAAGATGCCACACTAGCTATGTTTACGTGCACAAAATTTTGTCAATCCAACTGAATTTAATCTGATTACGATAGTACAGTTTACCAAATCCAAACAAAAAGTCTGGCCAAGTGCACAGCTGGGTTGCCAGATACGTGTATCAAAACCATCCCAATGGACATCCAAACTTGCCCAAAAGCATCCCAATGACTATTCAGAGCCCAAATGCCAATAACGAAATCCTTTCATCTTTAACTCGTTGAAACTATTTAAACTTGGCAACGCTGCGCACAGCATCTCTCGTCGAGTTCACGCTTTATCTTTGGATAAATGTTCAAAGTTTAAGCTCAGTTGGAGAAAGTTTTTAAGTTGTTCCTAAGAAGTCTGATTTAGATATAGAAGTCCCTCCAGAAAAACGTGATTATGCAATCGCATGATTTAATGCATAATCAGCCAAAGTCCGCATATTTATGCGGGGGACGCATTTTGTTCAAATATGCTGCACTTTTGCTGCATAAATTGCAGATTTCCGCGCGCAAAACATGATTTCAAAATCCCCACATTTTCATAGCAAAAAGTCACACATATCTTAGCAGAAAGTTGAAAAATGACATTGCAATTGCATTTACTTCACACAAGCGCAGACATGTCACATGTTGCTATGGGAACGTTATGAAGTGTCGTAATGATGCGAAGTGAACATCATCGAAAAGCTGCAAACCCCAACCTCAGTTTTTGCAAGTTCCCGCAGTTTTTGCAAGTTCCCGCAATTTTATTGCATAAAATTGCATAAGTATCCTGCATATTTCATTGCATTTTTTAAGAAAATGTGCCCCCAGATCAAGGAGTTTTGCCCGCAACAATCACAAAAAAACAAACTATACTGTAGTTTTTAAATTTCCTTTGGTGTGTAAGTGTTTATTAGTTCATGTTAAAGATATGCAAAAGGTACAAACCCCAAAGTAAACGAAGATGCAACTTGTCGTCTCCAACGTGAATCTCTTTTCTTGAACTACAACAAACACACGGATTGTAGGTAACAGTTGTTTTCACATTTCCGGCTGACATCAGAGGTATTCAAGCCAATCCCAACGTACAGAATAGCTGGCCAATCAGGGACACAGCGTTTTTCAAATCGATGAGTTTTGTACAAAATCAATGCATTTGAGGAAAGCAGTATATCTGGATCTTCAAAAACGTACGGTATGTGGAAAATTATGTGTTATTTTAACCATAAACCATGCGAACACATTGTATTATACCAAATACACAAAATAACCTTGTTTTAGCAATAAAATAGGTGCACTTTAAACACAATTCCTCTGCACATGGCTAAAAAGGTATTTTTGCATCCAAATGAGAAAATGCTACGATTCAAGCGTTTGCATGCATGCTTTTCTCCTGCTGATCAATCACATTAACATTCTCTTATCAATATTTATATTTTCTTGGTTGCTTTTAAAGCTTCTTTCAAGGGCATAAAAACGCACTGCTAAAATGCAAGCAGGTCAGGAAACGTTTGGTGCGTGAGAAACAATGTGTTATCTCCTGTTGCTGATAAAATCATGCAGCAAAATTGAAACAGTCTCAAAGATTTTGGTCACAGTGCCACAGGTGGATCGGATTTCTCGCAATTCGAGAGACTCAAAAACAACTTGTTCCTTTGTGGTCAAACACTCACAACCCAGTCAGCTTCTTGAGGTTCCTCAAAAATGCCAACCATATTTTACTCTTCCACTTTTTTGACATCAGATCAACACATATTGTAAGGTCAGCGTGACCGTCAGAAAGCCACAAAATATGTGACAACATCCAAGCAATCTGACTGTAGTTACTCAAGTTATCAGTTACTCCGATCCCAAAAAATGAACTGAAGAGAATTCGCTTAAAACATCAAAGAGAGAAGATTTAAGCTTGTAGTGAATCACATGGCAGGCAGCAGTCCAGATCACTGGAACATAGACTCATAATGAGCCATTCATAAGAACACTACATACATTATCCATCTATTTATCTTCAGGCTATGGATCAAAACCTTAATAAATTCTGATAAGGGCCTGGCGGCGGAGATGTCCTAACAACACCCTGATGCCCGAGGTTTTTACTTTACAGCCTCTCAGTATGACTAATTCTTACATTCATATCTATGGTTCGAGCTAAGCGATTGAGGGAAGGCGGGGACTAATTAACATATTAATAGATCCGCGTATACTAATGAGGCAAGTGTGTAGAGTTACATTCAAAGCTTGTTATTGTATCTAATGTGCCATTTACTATGATCAAATATTTTCATTTTATCTTATTTCATTGTTAATTGTATTTGTGATACTAAAATGAAATAAGATTATGTGCTCTCAAACCCACCGCCAGGCGTTTACTGCATTACACTAAACCATCCAGAACCCTGACCTGGAATCAGACTTGCACATGGTGTTGATCGCTTGAATGTGTTTGCCACTGAATGTGGAGGATGTGAGGCGCAGGTGTGCTGTGTTGTTCCCAAATGGACACAAACCACCGACAGGAAGATCTCAGACCTACACAGGATATATAAACCTTTCTGAACTGGAACAAAGATGAGTTGAAATCATAGATGGAGCTTGACATTTTAGCCAGGGGGATGAGAGCAGGCCGGTCACTTTGTTTTTTTAAATGCCTGTAAATGTCAAGTGACCCCGACCACACGTTAATGGAGCGCTGCAGGGATGACATATTTTTGTAGGCCAACCTGGAAGTCAGTGGGATACTGGTTCCCTTGCCAAAAGCCCATTCATTTTTCCCATAGACTTTTGGATTATCACAAATTAATAAGTTTTGTGTTTAACAAAAGTTTAAGACTTACACATTACAAGGTAATCTTCACAGATGAATTTTGAAGTCTAAGTGCGTTTCCTAGAAATTAAAAGTCAACCTTTTGCTAAAAGCGAACTACACCATGATCTCTCAACATCCGTGTCATCACCACCAAGCTTCAGACAACTCTTTCAAACTTTGTTAAAATTCCTGATAAGGAAATACTCTGTGGATGAATTTTTGTTGGGAATTTTGCCCATGTTGCATTTTTTGTGATCGTCATCTGTGATGACGTTTAAAGTCTCCAACAAAGTCTGTTGTCCCATATAGCAACTTTTTACCCTTTTTAAAAAGTCACGAGTGGGGGTATCTGGTGTGTTTTATGTCATAGAATAACTTCGGGACTTTGGAACCGGAAGTACTAAAATGTCTATAAACGAAATAAATAATTTCGAGTGCAACGCAATGGCGATGGAAAATTGGGTGATGATCAAATTCCACAAGCTGAACATCTTGATTTGCTCGTAGTAGTTGGGAATTCTCCACAAAAAATAAAAACATAGCAAAATGTATTAACATACTGTACTTACATTATATATTTAGTTGTAATTATTTATAATTTATTATTGTAATTAGGTATTATTGTAACATTTAGAAAAAGCATTTTATTTCAGTCTGTATATTTTACCACAGTCCCTTAGTGAATGTGGCCTAATAGGACCTGCATAGTGTAGGTTTTAAGTGATTTATTTCATAAATGCATTTAAAACACCTACCTTAAAAACAGCTCGAAAATATCTATATCTGATCTTGTGTAACAAGCCAAACCCTGAGACAAAATCATTGACTGTAAATCTTTCAACTCATGCTTCTATACATTGTGTTGGAATGAGAATATAGATAGTGATAGGTGGCCTTAGGGGAAGTGACCTGACCCTGTTAACAAGCATTTGAAGGGTAGTTTAAGGAGAACCAACTGAGGTTCACATGGATTAGATTAACTGGTGGCTCTTCCATCTGGCACACATGTGCCACAAATGAATACAATCTGATCGTCATGAAATAACTCATCTGTTTAACTCTGTTTTGTTGGAGAGAAATGGTCAGATTTATTTAACAAACACTTTTATCCAAAGTGACTTAGGGAGGATTTAACATTTTGCCACATAATTACAAAAATGTAATTATGCACACGCTGTGAAACCTTTAAGATCAGGGGGTCTTAGTTATTATAAAAACAATATTATTACTGTACCACCCGTGGACTAGATTAAGTAGACATGACAATGACAGTGACAAAAGACTTGAGGATTCAGAGAGCCCTGTTGCATTTTCATATTATAATATACAGGTATAGGCACCTTGTATGGGTAAAACTGTACATCCACAGCGGCCCACAAATGTGTTTAGTTGTAATTGTGTTCATTGTTGCCTCCAGCAGACAAGGGCACTTAGTTAAATTAATTTTAATACCGTAGTTGAGCTGTTTGTGCAAAACGAGAACTTGACAAGTCGAAACTACTGGTATTACTGTACATCCCTAAAACATCCTCCTCTAACCAGTAAAAACCACAAACCGATGGGGAGTTTCTATAGTTACATTGAAGTCTCCAATTTGTGTTTCAACAGAAATAAAAAAGTTTGTTTACGTTTATGATGGTGATTACTTTATAATGTTGTCCATAGAAAGCATTTGTATGCTGTTTATATATTATTATTACACGGCTCTCTGGAATGCTTGATTCTGATTGGTCAGTTGAGACATTTGTAGGTTCGTTCTTTTCAAATAATAACCGCTCCAAAGTAATAACGCATAGCCGGTACTACTTGTACGAGTAAAATCGCTCCGCGTCAATAAAGATCAATAAAGATTACTGTTTGGCGCCATTTGTGACAAACACTGGACAACCACGACAAGACACAGAGAGCTTACTGAGACTGAACTTGACAAAATAGAGCATGACAGCTACGAAGCCAACACACAAAAAAATACAGAATGGGCATTAAAACTTCTCAAAGACTGGCTAAAAGAGAAAAAATGGAGACAGACAAGTATGAAGCAGAGGATCTTAATAAGGTATTACGATCATTTTATGCATCTGTGCAAAGTTTCGCGGAAGGATAAAAATGTTAATTTAAAACAAATATGCCAATAAAATGTTTCAAATTCATATTCATGTCCGTTTTTTTTGTGACAAGTAGCCGTGTAATAAGCGGGATAATGTAGAGGCAGCCGGTAGTTATCGGGAAATAAGCCCCTTCAGTGTGATACAAGACTTCGCGTCGGGTCCTGATCACACTGTCGGGGCTTATTTCCCGATAACTACCGTCTGCCTCTACATTATCCCTTACGTAAAGCTACAGCTAGCACAACTTACCAGATAGGACGACCTCGATTAGATCTCCCTCGTGGATCTCCTCTGCCGACGTTAACCTCTGGAGGATGTTGTCCGAGTTCAAATCATGGCGGAAGAGCAAGATCTTATCGTACAACCCGAAGAATCCACATTCTGGGAACTGTAAAAGATAGACTTGAATAAATATCGGTACTGAAAGAATTTTTTTTATTATACAGATATTTTATTAGAAACCATATTAAAAGCTATTGAGAGTATTTGTAAACAGGTATTTTTTACACAGGTGATAAAACAAATTTCTGTGCTAGACAAACAACCAGAAAACAACATCCAGGCTCTGTTTTTCAGCAACATCTTCCCTCTAAAGAGATTTGCAATGCTGGCCCGGGAGGCATGCCGTGCAGAGCGCTGCCTGGGATATCAGCTTTGCAAAGGGAAGGTCTGAAAAACATCTGTTGAAATAAAGCCCACAGCGATGAGTCACACTACTGTTCTCCACTTCCTCACGCTCAGCTCTTCTCCACGTGGAGGAACTGCCAAACACTAAAAGATTATGACTTTCTTGCACTGCGCGAGAGAAGACTCATTAACCTTTTCCCTTTCTCTGCACTTTTAACAAGCCTCGATATATGCATATGTTAAATGTTAGCGCTAGGGCTGTCACGATTATGAAATTTGGCTGACGGTTAATTGCCTAATAAATTGTGACAATTATGACAATTAATTGCCTGTTTTTGGGCTTTGCCGGTTATAACGATTAATTGCCTATTTTATTGCTTTGACATTTAATTCTCATACATTTTGTTTGTTCATGAAATAATTTTCATACATTTTTGTGATTATTTAAATTAAATCTTTTGCGAGATTTACCTAGCAGTGAATTTGACACTTATACCACAGGTATGTTGAATGCTGTATTCTGATTGGCTGAGAAATGTTCTGTTGGTATGCATTCATTTCTGATAACCACACACCTAACTTGTCAAATGTCTTAAAAAATAGGCACCAGAGCAATGTTTGTGGTAACCATGGTATAAGAGGAATAATTGACTCCGGTCCTTTGAATTATTCGAAAATAATGCACACATTACTCCGCTTCGCGTCGTGCCGCATTACACCTTGGGTGTGCATTATTTTTGAATAATTCAATGGCCCGTCGTCAATTATTCCTTACGAATAACACATATTTAAAAGTAATTATTTAATGATTATAGTTCATACTGCTTATCAAAGTTTCGTAGCATTTCTTTAAATGATGTTTTTTTCCACTGTATTGAATGGTTTTGCAATGTATCACATTACACTGTCAGTTAAGGAACGCAATCTAATACAGTCTTGTTTAAACAGGCGCTACAGCTCCCCCTTCTGTTTTTAGAGAGTTGTCCAATCATTGCGGTGATTTGAAATCATCGCGATGAGGTCAAACAATTGCGATGAGACGATTATTTAATCATTGTGACAGCCCTAGTTAGCGCAAATTTAAAGCAGCTCAAAGGAGTTGCTGCTTTTGAAGGACACGTTTCCCAAAGTCTTTGACAAGAAGCCAAATGGATGTAATTGATATCAGAAATAAGGAGGTATAAGATGAGCGGTGAGGGGTAAGGATTAAAGCATGGATCAAAGCCTTGCTGCCAACACTAAGGCCACGATGACACTATCCAAACCACACCAGAGTGCATTTGACCCCCAAAGCCTGGTTCATTTGACTAGTGTTATCGCTTTGTATCGTGCCCGGGCACAGTTTCATTAACCGAGGTGGGCTCGGGCGCAGTTCACTTGGGGTCAAATGCGGAAAGCACAGGTTTGTGCACGTAAAAAGCTTCATCTGCTCGCAGCAGAGTTACGTGAATGTTTAAGCTGCACACACGATCAACTAAGCAATATGATATTGCATGCATGTGAGAGGGCTGTGTGTCATCGTGCACCAAACGAATCATAATAAAAAAACAGACTTTGCGAAGGGTTCCAACTGTTAAGAGAGTGTTTTATTTTTTTTTATTGTGTCCTAATGATGAAAGCATGCCTGGGCTTGGATCGGTCAAAGGACATTGTAAGCGTGTGCTTCTGGGGGAGTAGGGAGGGCGCATGGTGTGGTTTGGTTAGGTATGATATGAGTGTGCCTAAAGTCCAGCTGTTTCCGGCACACAATGCATCTAAAACAATGCTGCCCAGGGCCAATGAAACTCACGGGCACTGATTTTGGCTGCGTCTCAATGTCACCTGAGGGTGGAAATCATGCACTTCTGCTTTGTTGTGCTACAGCTGTGTAATAACTCCAAGTCCCAGGATTACTTAACATAAACAATTCACTTGCTCTCAGAAAGAGGAAAGCTGAATCATGAAGGACAGGATAATATGAACATAATGAACTTTGGATTCCTTTCTAGTACACAACATGAAATGAAGAGATTAAGGATGCACCGATATGATTTTTTGGGCCCGGTACAGATTTAAACAGACAACTATTGGCCGATGCCGATACTAAACACATCTATACAATACTATACAGTTGGCCTATTAGCTATTTTATTTCTGCATCAAATTATTTTTACTGAAACTATTTAATATTCAACCCACATGACCAACATAAAAAGAGAGGCACAAATTAAGATACAATTTTGTCCATTTTTTGTCTTTTTCCGAGATTTTGAAAAAGCCCAGAACGCAGACATTTTCCCGAAATACTCTTACTCTAGGTGCTAAAAAACGTAAGCATTGCTTGACGTTGTGACGAGCACCCACCAGTGGAAAAACATATATCTGTGTTTTATCTGTCCTCATGTACATTTTTATATTTCAAAATATATGAATACATTATTTATAAACATATATACATATGTATATGCTTTATATATATAAAGCCTATATGCATCAATTGCACGCACACACACACATTATATAACCGCACAGAATTGGTGGATTACCATCGCAGTGGTAAAATACTGCCACCATCTCAGCCGTTTTACCATAGTACTTTTTCCTTACAAATGTAAGGAATCAAAGATAATTTCTCCCCATGAACTCTCACTCATATCAAACAAAATCACAGATTTTATCAAATCGTTTTTTCATCACTTAAGCTTGACAGTCAGCCCCAGTCCAACTCTTTATTTTATATTCACCGCTAGTAACCCACGGAAGTAAGTCAGACAGTTTAGTGACAAACATAATATCTATTTAACATCTATCACACCCTTTGAGATTTACAGTCCTGCCCTGACATGCATCCTTCCGGAGAAAGAGGAGTCACTGAGAGCTTTCCTCTCTGCTCCGTGCCCAAGCCTGGACCCGGACCCTGAGCTTCCTCCCGCTGGCACTGCCCACACACTTTCCACTCCACATGTTTCCCATTGCCTCTCGTCAGCAGCTGGTGGCCAGACTAACTGCTGGGAGGAGGCTGCAGTCAGCCAGACCACTACCAGGAAGCTACAAGGAAGCTGTTAATGTTACCCACACAGTGAAGAGCAGCATGTAAAAACAAGTGATACATGGAGGCTCTACATACTGGCATAGACAAAGAAAACAAGGGGGAAACACTGCCTTCATCATGCATGCTACATTTTTAGCATACTTTAGTTGCCCCAGACAACCAAACAATCACTCAAGTACTACGATAAAAGTTTATGGCACTGATAGAAACATGTCGATTAACACTGTTAACACCAACACGGTGATCCTCTAGTGCAGTGTTACTCATTGTGCAGCTTACGGTGGTATGATCATGCAGTTGTGAGCTTTTTCTACTCCGGACGGATAGCTTTTTAAAGAGAACCATCTTGGGGGTCGAAAGCAAAAAAAAAGTGGGTGGGTCCAAAAAATTTACTGGAGTAGATGCCATTTTCTTGTATTCTGGTGCCTTTTAATTAAACAATTGCTTTTAATAGCCTAAAAGCTTTGTTTACCTTGTTGTTGTGTCGTGGGCACTCCGCAGAGTGCAGCATGCGACAGTAATGAAAACACGAAATGGAGTTCAGATTATATGGACTCTTAACGACCCAAGAGGAATGGATTTGAGGAGGCAGCAGCGTCAAGGCTGTAGCTAAAATGCGGAGCGAAGTTTAATTTATTTGACTGACGGCGCTCTTACAATTTAACAAATATTTGCGCTAAATTAGAGGAAAATTGAGTGGTTCTAATATCATTGGTTTTAAAAAATTGGGTGGGTCTTGTCCCACCCATATATAATGGTTCTGACGCCCATGATATTAACTCTTTCCACGCCATTGACAAGTTACATCGTTAATTAAGTAAATAAAAAAGTTCCTGCTGTTGTTCTGTCAATCTGTATTTCCGAAATTATCCACCAGGTGGTGCTCTTACCCAACTTATACAACCCGGAAGCAACCCCTTAGGGAAAACAGCAAGAACTCTGTGTATGTTTTGATAATCGCTCTGAGTCTGATCTGTATCAAAAGTCCTTTATAAAAATGCAGTTATCTCAACTTTTTGCTCAAAATTTTGTATTTTTAAAGAAACCTACCCATATTTGAGAGGTGCTAAAATGTAAAATGAAAAGTTTTTTTTGTTTGAAAGCAGAGGGTCTGTTCTTTTATTTAATATATTGTATGTTTATATATTTAAAGAAGAACATTAGGCATTAAACTTTTGTGAAAATCAAATTTTTTATTTAAAAACGCTGGGAAAGAGTTAAGACACACATCAATAAGAGTGCTTGTTATGCTTTCGAATGGACTCTATGCACGCTTAACTTCCGCGTTTGACTCAAGGCTGCTCTTCAGTTTCCGGTACGGGAGATTTAAAGTGGAGTGACGGCAGAATCGCTAAATTTACTCGTTGTTTGCTGGATTTACCCAAATTTACAACCTGTGATGTGTGAAGAATTGTCCAGATGTGCAAACTCGAGAAAGGTTGCAAGTCGTCTTATCTCTGTAATCATTATGATATGTTCATCATACTAGCAGAGCTTACATTGTGCTGTTTTTATGATTCAGGATTAGCCTAATGTCTTTGTAATGCTATCTTAAAGTGTCAGGTAAATTAAAAGACGTAAATGAAATCTCACTGCTATATGAGGAAAAAGCAACACGAACTGCAGCAGGACTTATATTAAATGTGACGTTTAATACCTTTTTTTTGTATATTCACGTCGATTGTCAAAACATTTTTACTTGGATATTTTTGAGTCATATCTTGGAACTTTATAGGATATAAATAACAACGCAAAAAGAACTATTGACTATGGTAAAAGCCATTTAAGAAATCTATTCCATTATTTGTTTATTTCTTGTGCTGTTTGTTTATTTTAATACCCCGTGTATTTAGTTTGTTGTGTGTGTGTTTTATTTTTCTCTGAAGTTATTCTTGTTGTCATTGATATGAATTTTCTATTTGTCTTTTGCATTTGTTATTAATAAAGCATAAATGCGCAAAATACACGTTTTTTACTGTTCTAACATTTTGCTTGTATAACCACAGATGTTATCTTCGCTAGTACTGATGATAACAATTATACAAAATTCATAAGTATATCAACAACAGATGAATAGCACTGTTATCAGTGCAATTTCTATCTAAAACTAGTGTTAATGCAGATACAGGGTAGCAGTGTAGAAGTTGTCATGCTTGAGTCTAATGCTGTAAACACTATGACACACACCAGTGGTGGCTAGAAGTTCGGTTCTCCCGTCTATAAAAATATACTTTCATACGTTTACATGTCATAATGGTATTAAATGTGAAGTATAAGTTATTTCTATGTAAATTAAACAACCATCAACAAAATTTGCAGTGTTATTTTGGCTATTTTGGCAACCAACGTTCCTGAATATCATTGAGCTCTATGACTGGCGGAAGTAGTCCAGCATCCTGAGATTTCACCGGAAATACGTCAAGCACCGCCGTGCATAGAGTCCATTGCTCTCTTAAAGCAACACTAAAGAGTTTTTGCTCTTTGCTCCCCCTCCAGGTTAGAAGCGTAATTGTCCATTACCACTATCGTAAATATTGCAGCATAGCTGGCTCTGATTGGATTGTAGGTCTGCCATAAAGCAAGTTTTTGTAGTTTTCACTCGAACTACAGGACCACTACCCGACAGTTGGAAACTTCTTTAGTGCGGTTTTGGCCGATAGAGGGCTGCATAGCAAATGTGAAAGTGCCATTCACCCTGTTTCAAGTGGATGAACCACAGAAACTTTTTTGGAAACATTATTTTAAGGTAAAAAAAAACTCTTTGGTTTTGCTTTAATGTCACACGCCAATTGGTCTGTGCAGCGCCACATGAAACTAAGAGCAAGGGGTCCCCCTAGTGGTCCGAGGGGTTCACTGTAACGCACATTTTAACAATGCTTAGGATTAAAGAGAAAGTTCACCCAAAAACGCTAATTTAATGTTTATTTACTCACCCTCAGCTGTGTATCGGCAAGAATCGCAATGATACGATGCATATCACGATACATGGGTTGCAATGCAATATGTTGCAATACATTGCAATACCGTAAACACGGTGGTATATTAGGGTATTTCCTATTTTATCAATCTGCGCTACCAGTACAACATCAGAACGTGTTTTCAGCGTGGCTGGAAACATCATAACTCTAATAAGGTTTTTTCACTTGAACCATGTGTTGTTAACAGTGTCAGTTTATGTTTTACGATACATGGGTTGCAATGCAATGTGTTTTCATACATTGCAATACCTTAACACGGCGGTATATTGGGGTATTTCCTACTTTAGGAATATAATAGGATAAAACAAATCGTGGCGCCCCCCTATGCAAGTACTGTCACTGTTTAAGTTCAGACATAAGACAAATTCTATCTAGTGGTCGGGCATATAAACTCCAAACGAAAAAACTGCCATGAATCTTGTATGATTTTTATTTTTAATATATCGGCATCGCATTTTTGAGAATCGATTCAGTATTGCCAAACAAAATATCACGATACTCGCATGTATCAGTGTTTTCTTAAAACCCTACCTCAAGCCATCTGATTTGTTTTTTAACATTATTTCTTCAGTAGAACAAAAGATATTTTGCAGAAACCGCAGTGCTCTGTGATTAATTTAATTCAAGTAAACCTTTTCCGGCACTTTGAGACTTCAAAAAGCAGATATATCCAATGTCACATGACTTCAATAAGTTGTTTAAATTCAATTAGTCCACCCCATAAGTATTTACTCCACCCCATAAACACTTACAAAAGCTCCCTCCGAACACAAAAACAAACATTACACTTTATATCTGCGGCTTTATTTCTCTACATAAAGCACTGTATAAGCCTCTGTGTTTTTATGGCTTGTATGTTACATGTACACTGTGCAGTATTGTTAAATGCAAACTCAGTAATAAAAGAAATTGCTTTGCAGTATGCTTTTCTAAACTAAGTCTTAGTTTAAGAGTGTATTTCTGTCTGTAAATCACATCACAGAAAATACTACAGTCAAGTTTTGTAAAAAGCATCTCTGGACACTTGTGTAGCATATACTGCTGCTTTATAGACATGATGACAATGTCTTTCAACTCCAACACCCACTATGATAGCTCTGGATTGTGGCTTTGCTCATGAAACATTTTGAAACTTCCTTATGGAGTGAGTTTCAGCTGAACAGATCACTTACTTGCCCGACAGACAGGAAAAGCAAAGTTAAGCAAACACCTCATAGGAGAGCTTTGTCAATCTGTTCAAACTATTCCCATTGATAAAGTTAGCACCATGCTTTAGGAGTCTAAGAAAAGCAAGGCCTCCATATGGTTTTCATTGTATGAACCTGCCACTATTAACATAATAGGAGGAAATCTCAATATTTGTGCACTAACAGAGGCTCCATTGTTGTGTCTCCGTGACATCTGGGTATTTTTTTGTTGGGAGTAGCAGTTGTCATACGTTCTGAAGTGAAGATAGACATAATGGGTTTACTAAAACTGGAATTAAAACAAACATTACAGATGATAAATTACCGCCACAGAAATTAAACCTCAACTCGGTCTGTAACAGTAATGGATTGATGTTTTTTTTGTAGAGCAACCTCTCCATGCTCCATGTTAATAAAAATAAAACTAAACCATCACCGAATGATGATGTAATGGACAGATTTGTTTTCAGTATTTATTTTCCCAGTATTGGCTCAGTAATTAAATGTTATTTCACTTAGAAAAATTGATACATTTTCTGTAGTAAATATATAAATATATTAGGAATGCACCGAATCCAGATTTTTTGGGTTCGGCCGAATACCGAATCCACTGTTTAAGATTCGGCCGAAACCAAATACTGAAGCCTACTCGCATCCTTATTCCATTAACACAGTAAAACACATTAATGAAGTAAACAACATCCACAGCAGTGCATTTTTCATTTTGTTTGATTTTAACTGTAAAAAAAGTATAGGCAACATTATGCCAGGATGAAAAGTGGGAAAAACTATTTTGACAATTACCATAAGCCTATGCATAATGAAAGCGATGCGGTGTGATGCGCAAGTTTTTTCCCAAAAGCTTCGTAACTGAAGTAGCACTTGAAAATCATCGTAGATCTACGAGTGGTCTGGAGTAATCGTTCATTCATAAGTGCATCATAAGACAACAGAGTTACAAGGTCACCTGCAGGACAACCAGCAAATTGCACTCCTGCAGTAATGATAATGTAATGTTTTAAATGGATATTTATTTATTGGGTTGTTCTTTGTTTAAATTACTTTAATATAATATATTTAAAATTCAAATGAGAAATCAAATTTAAATGACTAAACATAAATTAATAAAGAAGGAAAACATATTTGGTACAATTTTGGTAAAAGTTGATACTAGCAAATTGATAAATGGTTCCTACCAATTGCTTACAATTGGTAAATCATCTAGAGTAAAAATAATTGTTTTGAAGGGAAATGGCATCTGATAAAGGAAACCAAATAAATATTTACGGTACAATGCAATAATCCCTAATAATAAATAAACATAGATAATAAAAACAAATAATAATAATAATAATCTAAACTATAAGATAAAATGCAGAAGGTATTTCGCAGTGGGACGACTCCTAACTAAATACGGAAAATAATATTTCATTATGCACAAATTATTAAAACATTTAAAAAGTCATTAAACAATAATGAAAAATATTATAAAAAAAATATTAGTGCACATTGGCTGAAGATCATTAGCCTAAACAAGCTTCTGCTACAAATTCGAGTCATTCTATTGGTGACATTTCAGCACTTGACAAAGGGATAGCGACTCGTAAGTAGCACTTAAAACCCAGCTGCGAGCGATCGTTTAACGTGCATCTTTGGGAAACGCACGTAAATGAACAACGAATGTTCGTTAAGTAGCTCGTAGAAAGCGCTCTTACGTGCTAAGTTCAATCGTTATCGGGAAACCCAGCTCTGATCAGTTCAAAGCACAAGTGAGTAAATCAGATTTTCATATAAACACAGTACAAATCAACAAGTCATCTGTCTGCGTCTGTTGTAAAAAATAAGGTGAACTTTAGGAACCAGGAGTAAACTGCACAACACCTGCACTCACAGCAATTGCGAAAGAAACAAACAGAATAGAAAGGAGCTTTAAACTCGTCAGATCAAATCAATTAATGAAAAATTAATAGAAAAGAGAAAAGCATTGTCATCACAAACACATGGGAGCAAGCGTAAATGAATGTGTTTGTCTCATGTCATTGCTTAAATTGGTTGATGCTGGACAGGGGTTTTCAAGTCGTGACACCAGCACAGTTAAGCGGTAATAAAAAATGGCGCGTTATACTTCTTAAACCGGTAATTGTTGCGTCTCTCATGTTTATATTTGATTTATTGTTTTAGATCAGTCCTTTTTAACTCATTTTGCTTTGAGATCAATATTTGACACTGACAAGTTAATTAATTTTGCAGTTAGTAATTTACAGCATGCTGTGGTTGGCACAAACTTCAGTACAGTATATTTATCTCTGTTGAAAGTGAACCTGTATGTATTGAGGTCTGGGTTATATAGTCTTTCAGTTTTATAGCTTTGTTCATGTTTTATTTTTTTAGGATGAGGGCATGTTAAGCAACCCATACGTGTGTGGGCACCTGCTTCATGTAGCTGCTTCTACCAACTGACAGATGCATTTCCGGCAGAATACTGCTATAGTTTCATTTTTGGGTTTCAACCCACAAGTTCACATAAACCACTGTTCTAGGTCTTTCGATATATGTTTTTGCTGTGGAAGCCTGTTTGAAACCCTAACTAGTACCTTTGTTCAAGAATGTGAGGGAGTTGGTTTCATTTTCAAAACATAAACACCCAGTCTGTATTCACAAATACAGTTCATCAAATGTTTTATAATGGATGCAATGACAAAGCGTTTTATAAAAAAGCACCTTTCAGATGTGTTTGAGCTAAAGAGAGTCCTGGATAACACCCAAAGGAAAGATCTGATCATACTTTCCATCCTGTAAGAGGTCTTGTGATGGTAAAGTGATCTTTTTTATTATGATCCAAGGAATCAAGGCCCTTGAATCACACATACAGTGCAAAATGAATTATATGTTGATAGCCGGCAAATGAATAATAAAAGCTGGGCTTTGAACCAAATCTTGTTATCCATGCAACATTCATCATGCAACGTTCATACAGTTGAGCAATTTCAACGTTATGGATGTGACATTTTCAGTCACAATTTAACATATGTGTGACCCTGGACCACAAAACCAGTCACAAATTAAGATTTATACATCATCTGAAAGCTAAATAAATAAGCTTTGATGTATGGTTTGTTAGGATAGGATAATATTTGGCCGAGATACAAATGTGAACATTTGGAATCTGAGTGTGCAAAAAATCTAAATATTGAGAAAATCACCTATAAAGTTGTCCAATTGAAGTCCTTAGCAACCCATATTACAAATGATAAATACATTTTTCATATATTTAAGGTAGAAAATTTACAAAATATATTTTGGAACATGATCTTTACTTTATATCCTAATGGCATATAAGAAAAAATTATAATTTTGACCCATACAATCTATTGTTAGCTATTGCTACAAATTAAAAGTTTGGCTCCAAAACGCAGTAAATCCATTTTGACTAATTTGGGTAAAAATGTGTTTTCTATACCAAGAAAGTGACAAGATGAAAACTTTTTTTTTTTGTTACAAACTTTCACATAGCAAATTTAGGTTATAATAACATAAAAAAATCAAATCCATAATTTGATTTTCAAGGATTTATTATAAAAACTGATCCACAAAATGCAATAAATCAATGACAAGGTTTTTTTTCAAAATGCTATAAATCTATTGAATCAATATATAAATGTGCATTCATCTTTGCTTTGCTATATTGATTTAGTTGACTAGTGGTATACACTGATAAAAAAATAAACATTATTGGCATTAATCAAAACACTTACTTTGTCATATTAAACCAAACCAAACTCTTCAGTTATACATGTGCTATACTTATGAGGTTTTGTGGTCCAGGGTCACACATAGTTTCTCAATGAATGTATTTATTGCCAATATTATACCATCTATTTTTATGTGTGCATTTATTATTAAGAAACAATTTTATGGATGTTACAATACTAAAACACACACTTACCTAATATGGAAAATATTTTTTCACTGTTAGGTTGACAGAATTGCTCAGATACATAGAAAGGTATAAAGATTAATCTTTTGTATATCAGAATAAAGACTGGTTCACTTTTGAGCCATTTCAGTCAAGAACCATCATGAAGACCATCTGAGACATTTAAAGCAACCAACCTTCTGCAACAAAACATTTTGCTTTGATGTGCAGTTTATGAGCAGAATCGATGATGCCACAATAATAAACTGGCTTGAAAACTCTGGACTGCAGTGGTAATCTCCAACCAGTTGAATAAACGCTCAAGTCATATGGAGAAGAAAAGGTATATAGACTTATGTTCTTAGACTATTGTAACCCAAAGTAAAACATACAGATTTTTTTAATAATTTCAGATGTCTTATTTACCTGTTGCTACTAAATTGCTTGCAATAAAAATTTTTAAAGGGGCAATAAGTAGGATTTACCCCCATCTAGTGGTGAAATTGTATCTTGCATTCAAACGAACAGTGCTCTCTAGCGCCTCGCCTTTCCAAATGCGTGTTGTAACTACGGTAGCCGTTTTGTACTCAGGGATCTCATAGTCCGTTGCAGCTGGTTCACGTGTTCTGAACGAAAACGCGTTGTGGAAACGTGGTGGTAGGCTAGTGCTTTTGTCCCTCTCTGCTATTATAGTTTATGGCGGAACGACATGGAAGCCTCCTTGGACTTACCCGTTCAATGTAAGTAAAGAGAAGAAATTCTAAGCTTACATAAAAAGTCAGATTATTGGCAGAGGTCATTTGACACCAACTAGGACATATTTATGAATAAAGATTTTGATTAATAAAACACTTAAAATCCTACTTACAGTCTCTTTAAAGATTTGATATAGCAAACAAAAAAATTGTTGAAAATTAAAAAAGAAAATATGCCTATTTTCATTTCTAAAATATGCATATTTAGTAGCCTGGTACCTTATGGATTTGTTTCTATGCGAACGGATGTAAACCTGTGCACCCTGACACCAGAAAGTTTTATCAGCCAGCCAATCAGATTACAGCCTGCAATATTTCCAGTTATGTGTAGAATCTGAATGCTAGTACTGTGTTAAGACAGCTTTATGGAAACAGAGTCACAGGTCAGCAAAAACCACAAACGTGTGAAGTTACAGCTGAAATTTTGTCAACCACTACTATACTACATTCGTACGTCCCAGACACACACGACTGGTGAAGCAACACACGAGTTTATAAAAGGCCCGACTTTTACTAAACACATAATCTTCAATGTCCCACTGAGCTCTTTTCATGACTCACGCTGAATTGATCCATCATCTCTTACTCTTCAACCACTTTGGCAAAAACAACAGAGAGTGAACGTAGTAAACATACAGATGGAAAAAGATTCACTTTCTCTTTTTCTTTACTGGAATATATTTCTCCTTCACAACGATTAAAAAAAATGCAAACGAGAATTACAACATTTAGCTATAGACGGTATTTGTAAAAACACGGTAAAAGTCATTTTTGTTCATTATATTTTCTACATCCTACATAAAGTAAAGAAGATTCTGTGAAAATATAACCTTGATATCTTTAATATAGACATATTTAATATTGAGGAAGATCATGTCAAAGATTTAAATCAATGTGAAATTAAACTTTGATAATCCTCATCTTATGACAATTTAATCTTGATTTCATAGACAGGGTCACATTTATCACGTCTCTTTGGAATACTTGATTCTGATTGGTCAACTGCAACATTCAGAGGTTCCTAAGTAATGATAGCTGTGTCCCAATTCGAAGGCTGGGTCCTTCGAAAGGACATGTTCCTCAAAAGCAAGTACTCGTTCTTTGGAGGTCGCAGCCTCCGAAGTCCGCAAAGAAAACCGCCAAAATACAGAGGAGTCTAAGATGGCGGCGCTACTGGAAGGTAGTTATTTACGTTAATAAAGTTTTAAATATGGATATTTCTACAACAACACCGCGCGGATTACCCTCAGAAGACCTTTGTTTATCATCCTGGAGCCATTTGGATTTAATTTGTGAAGGATGGACGCACTTTTTTTGGACTTGAAGGTCGCTGACCCCGTAACATTACATTTAATCAACTGAAAGATCTAAAACATTTTCTAAAATATCCGAAAATGTGTCTGAAAAACGATGGACATATGCAACTCGGACAGCTTGGGGGTGAGTAAATCATGGGTTTAATATCATTTTTAGCCGAACTATCCCTTTAAACCTTTGTTGGGTCAAATATATATAAATATTCGGGATTAATTGAACCCTACATCTGGGTTTCTCCCTTTTTGACCCAATGCCGGTTTATTTTCATCTTTTTAGAGGGTAACAGTCAGCCAGCTCTTATAATAAATATATTTACACTTTGATTTGTAATTTCATTGCTCATTTGTAAATAACTTCAGCTAATTTTCTAGGATACCACTAGATTTCTAAGAATCATCTTGAATGTTTCCAGGAAATTTATTTCACTCTGGCCAGTAGATGAAATATGGTTTCTTCCATAGGAGTGAGCAGATGTGTACTCGCTATACGGGCCACTGGGGTTGAGCTGGGGGAAATTTATTTCCTGCACATTTTGCAGTTAGTTTTGGCCAGTGGGATCGCGGTACACTCCAATTTCCATGTGCACCCTCTATTTAACTGTTTTCTCATTCTCTTACTCTCCATTCCTCTTTTTGAGCTCTCCGTAGCCTTCGTTCAGGTCTCGTTACTGTGGTAATACCGAAATGTTGTCAACTATCCTCCAATGAACCTGTAAGAGTGTAATGATTAAGTGACTCTCAAAAAACACAAGGCAGATTTCCCCCCTTTCCTGTCAGCTGCTGGTGTGATATATCTGCAAGAATTTTCCATGGAAATTCAAATAACCAGATGTGTTTCGAACTATTAAACTAAGACTTCCTCAAACTCCACAAGCTAATCGAGTAAACAACTACTCTAATTCGAGATCTCCATCCACAAATCCATACTTTCTTACACGTACATTTGCATTAACATTGTCAAATCAACAACAAAAAGAAAGAATTCACAGCCCATTTTACTCCTGTACAGTGCTGTATTAAACATGACATTTAATGAGAATAAAACACATAGCGCAGTCAGGGTACTACTACTATATAGCAAGCTAAATTCAAAATGTGAATAATAAATTAAATAAATAAATTTGGGTGGACTGTTCGGGTAAAATCGGGCAAATCAAAACTTGTACAACAGCATCAAAATAATGCACATAACATCGAAATCATGTTTCATACTGGATTTGGCTGCTTTTATTTGGTTTTCTTCAATATCAATAGTTGCTACGCACAGGGATGTTCACACAACATGCATGTACACGTTGCTGTTTATTTCAGTTGCATTTACCTACATACATGTTTCAAATTCTTTCTGGGAACACGTCTCTCTGCTATCTGCATCAACCAAAATTTTTCACATAACTTTTTTAAGTATTAACATTAGAGATGTACTGATGTATCAGCCAATAATCATTATCGGTTACTTATTAAGTTATTTATTTGGCTATTAACCAATAGTTTAAAAACAGCCAATTGTCATGGTCGATATTTCCTGTCAATCAAAAGAGAACAGGAATTTGAGTTCAGTGTATAGAAAATGTAAAGAAACATCACTAGTTTAATGTTCAATATTAATGTTCATTATATGAATGAATAACATTCAGAAAATATAATCTCCAGATTTAAGTTAATGGAAGTTAATATAACCACCAAACAATCAGTGTAGGCATCGGCCAATATCAGTGTGAATAATCGGTAATGGTGGAAATTTTTTTAGATCAGTGCATCTCTAATTAAAATTATTCAGTTATTGCAAACCATTGCGACACTCATATTGCGATATGTACATCTGTGATATTGCTGTACTTTCCCTACATTCGCTTATCTTTCTACCCTACATTTTAGCATTGAAACAGCTAGCTAAATGCAGGGATCTCAAGACATTATAGAAGTTGAAACAGAAGATAAATGAAATATACTTTGCATTTAGCATTAATCAATTTTCATGTAACAAAATTTATTATCCAGTTAATTCCAGTATAAAAGCAGGCCACATGGACTTTGATATGCGGTTTGTATTTAACGCTATATAGACGATTTTAGCAGTAACAACATAAACAAAAGGCTTTCGTGGAACAAACGTAACTTCCGGTAAACTTTGAAAAGAAAGAATCAATAAAAACAGAGTCCTTTTAAAGTAGTTTATTTCTGATAACAAGAAAAATCAGCAACAAGTCGATTATTATTAGTTCAAATCATGAGCATTACTGTGTAAAATCTGCAGGGTTTCCCGCAGCACATTTCAGTTCAGGCGGCCCGCCTAAGCTTGGAAACCCTACCGCCTTAACTAGGTCCTCCAAAAAAAAAAATTTGCTGCACAAAAGGCCGTCAAGTGCATCTCGGAGAATAGCGCATACGCGCTTCACACCGCAATCGGGGCCGTGCGCCACACGGCTGAAATGAGAAGACGTGGTCTGGAACGTCACTGTCTGGAGGATAACTAGGCAGTTGATAAAACATCTCGGAGAATAGCGTGGACGCGCTTCACACCAAGAGCGTGCACGCGCCACACCGCCAAAATGAGTTAAGACATGGTCCGTCATGTCTGGAGGATAGCCAGTTGATAAAAAACGTGTCCGTGAGAACGGTAAGTGGACTTATGTTTTGGGGTTATTTAAGCCTGTAATTGTATTAGTCTATAGTTCTTGCAAATTTAAAGTATGTTAGCTGGTGATTTTCTTGTTTGAGCAACCTGCTAGCTAGGTTTCTCTTGCCTGTTGATTAGATATAATTTTTGAGCGCTCTTGCTCACTTTATTTATGTGCATTATTTACATGCTACTGTAATTAATAGTGGGAAATATTCAGTTTTTAAATTTTTGCGCCATCTATCATCATTCGCCTGACGTTCTACAACATCTGCTTTCGTTTATGTTTATAAACCCTTTAGTTTCACTTCATCACGCAGCTATTCCCATTAGAGGTATCTGTTAAAAACATTTAATTCATTTATAATCTAGTATGTGTTTATTTTCTGTCTTGGTTTCTTCAAAATGAAGTTTTATTTTTAAATACAAATATTTAAATTTTCATCATGATGTATATGCCCAACCCTTTGATTGCCACCCCCTCAGCCCAACCTACCACCTTATCTAACAAATTTTCTGCGGGAAACCCTGATCTGTAGGGAAACTACAGATCAGCTGCCAAACCTCCCTTCACATAGCGGTGATCGATCGCCGTCTTCCCTCATCTCTAGGAAACCAAAACATTTGTTAGTTCCCACAAGGTATTTGTTCTAGAGTTCAGTTTACCAACTAGTAAGATCATTAACCAAACAAAGACTGGAAGTTATGTTCCCCACAGACGCGTAACCACGATGAAACTGTCTTTTGTATCAATTACTAATAACATAAACAAACATTGTTACATTCTCATCCATTTTCAAAAAAAAATTTGTAATACTAAAAATGTTGACAATTACTTAACGTTGCTTTTTAAATTCACTTTTGTTAGCAAATTATTGCTATAATCTGCTATTCTATAAAAGCTGAACCTGAACTATTTTAGTTATCAGTCGAGAATTTTTTTTATTTAAAGGAACAGTATGTAGGATTGTGGCCAAAACTGGTATTGCAATCACAAAACTTGTGGCTAAAACTGGTACTGCAATCACACAACTGATGGCCAATACACAAAATGACAACATAAACATCAGTTGAGGGCTGCAACTCCACTTTTTAAATGATAATATCCTGGCCGGACCACTGTTGTCAGTGATATAAGTATTTGAAATGAAAATGATTTCTTAGTGTCTAGTGACATATCAGAGCCATTTTATGATTAATTGATATAAATTTCTTACATACTGTTCCTTTAAGAGCGGTGAAGCAAGCAAGCACGGTACATAGATTTAGATTTTATATTGACTATAGTATGCCACACATCACTAAAACAACATACTCTGTACACTGTATTTGTGGTATGTATTCTTGCACAATCAGTGGTATGATGACACGCATATCTTCAAGTGACCACTTGCCCAGGGCATGAATGTTACTTCCTGTAACACAGTGGCTTACTAACCTGCTTCCCATGCAAGACATTAACATTTGAGTAAACGCTGTCCTAGCTGCCCCCATTTTCCAAGGACAGACACTAGAGCTCATTGCCTTGTTGAAAGAAGTTTTATTTTTTCCAAATAGTTTGCACATTTTCTTCCACTGAGCTCGCTTTATCATTCTCTGATAGGAAAAGAGGCTGTTCATTTCTAGGCCAAAACTCACTATTTTACACTGTGAAACACAACAGAGAACTGCAGCAACCCACAAGCCACCAGCAGTCCTACATTTCCAATGCGGTTCCAATCAATACATCGTCGTGGAAACCAGAACAGCCATTAAAAGAAATGACCTGATTCACATTAGGTCAGTTTGAGATATTTGTGACATCAGCACTCGGGAATGTGAGGCACGTTGATCGCATGCCCCTGTTACTGCGATGAACTCTTGTTTTATGATGCCTCCCTACATGTCTGCATAGAAGAGCTTGGGCGACACCAAAACAGGAAGTGCCTCGCTATCAGATGTTTATTGCACATTCTGAAAAACAATCTCCATCAGCCATCAGGGAAAAAAACACATGGATGGGCAGTGGCTTTTCTCATGAACTAACTAGTCGGATAATAATTACATTGATTGCTAATGAGAGTATAATGTGACAGCCGAGCACAGATCACTGTGTACCTTTATATATAATTTAAAGATGACCCAATTGCTCATCCCACTACATATAGAGACAGGTGGTGTGGTTTTAGCATTAAGCAGCAGAGATGGGTGAATGATGTTCCCTGCAAGTCATACAAATGAAAAGTGTGTAAAACCATAGCTATAACTAAACATTTATGCAGTCTTTGAGGAGCTGATATGAAACTTATTAAGTTTTGTGGTAATAACACAATGACCTGGACCCAAGAAGCTTTCAAAGCCTTTTTATCGGAAATTACATAATCTTTCTTTTTTGAAATGAGTATGACAATGGGAGGTAGGAGAAACTGATCAGGTAGTCTACCACAAGTCTGGATTTAAAAAACGATAAGACAACACCTTTAAACGAGTTTACCCCAAATTGAAAATTCTCTCATCATTTCACCCTTCTGCCATGACTAAGTATCATATGACAACTTTTTTAAGACACACACTTAAACTTTTTTAAGACACACTTTTTTAAGACACACTCTCAAGCAAAGAGATTTAAAGATATTGACGTGCCGCCATATTTGATTTTTTTAGCAATAGTATGTGTTCACTTTAGTTTTCCTATACAGCTTGACAATTTCCAGAATTTTCTTACACGCACACCTTTTGTTTCACATAAGACGACCTAACAAAATGTGAAAAATTTAACCTACTAGTCAAATGGATTATTTTTTAATGTTGGTTGTCATGATGGATTTATGGTTGTCATGATGGAAAAGTCAGTGCATATAGAGTATAATAATTTCGTTTTTGTTTCTAGAACTAGTTTTTACTCGATCTGTGTGTACTTCAGTAAAATAACACACTACAGAAAAACTGAAAATAACTTTGACACATTAAAACATGAATTTTTACAAAGATTTAGTAAATTTAAAGTGCTTAGCAACATAAAAAATCTGTTCCAGAGATAATTTCTGGTTTGAGGTGGAAAATATTCTAAATCCAAGTAGGTGATTCTCACGAAATGAGACTTATGAGGTGTCATTAAATATTTTGATAAAAAAAGTAAATGTTATCGAAATGAGAAGCATACAGTTACAAACATCTCTTCATGTACTATTTTGCACATGATTTCCAATGACATCATACAAACCAATTTTGCAGTTTTTTTCCACATTTAAAGGGAACATTTTCATTACTGGATGACTGGATTTGGGTTCTTTGACATGAAAATATTTATAATTAAATAATCTAAAAAATTAAAAGCTTCAGTGCATGTTATACTATAAACATTTACAGTAAAGAAACATGAGGTATTTGGTGATCATTGGTAAATGTGGAGACAATAATAAGGAATATAAATGTGTCCAAGATAAATTTTCTCATTCTACGCAACAATTTTCAATCATTGTTTAAGCCCTCAAGGAACTAACTTTTTTTTTTAGTTTTTTTTTAATTGACTGTACCTCTCAAGATGGCTACCAGGTAAGCACTTCTTATATTTTCTCTCCAGATTAAAGTTAAAATTTTGTTTGTCATAGTACCTAGACAACTTTTTAGTTCTCATTACCGAAAAGTGAGTTTGTAAATTTATTTATTTAATGTAATATCATGTTGCGATAATGATCATTTTTGATAAAGATAATATTTAAAATGTAAATAATTCTTTAGGAAATATTTTTATAAATCGTCTAAAAATAATGGTCATATAAATTCAGAAATTAACCGCACATGTGCCAAATAATGGCTACAAGGGCTGTTTAAAAATTCTGATGCTGGACACCTTCTAAAGCTGGATTAAATTTGAAAAGCAGATAAGTGCTGTAGTAAAGTCCTGTTTCTTTCATCTCCGTCTACTAGCTAAGGTTAAGCCTTTTTTGCCTGGTAAGCACTTTGAGATAGCCATGCATGCTTTCGTTACATCCAGACTGGACTACTGTAACTCCTTATATATCGGTATTTCTCAAGAAATACATGAACCGTCTCCAAGTAGTCCAAAATGCAGCTGCACGACTCCTCAAAGGGAAACGTAAATTCGACCATATTACACCAGTCTCGCTTCATTGGCTACCGGTTAAATTTCGAATAGATTATAAAGTTTTACTTTTTGTTTTTAAGTCTTTACAAAACCAAGCTTCCCAGTACTTATCTGAACTGATTCATCCAATCTCCCAGTCAAGATCACTTAGATCGGGCGATTCCAATCTACTATCTGTCCATCAAACCAGGCTTAAAAATAGAGGTGACCGTGCTTTTAGAGTCTATGGACCGAAGCTATGGAATAACCTACCTCCTCACATCAGATCCGCCCAAACCTTGACACTTTTTAAAACTTCCCTAAAAAGGTATTTCTTCTCAAAAGCTTTTAATATACCTTGATGTTTCTTGCCATCCACCTAATTGTATTTTATTGTATTGTATTTCGTGAGAATCACCAAAGTTGTCTGAAATGTAGCATTAGACAACCGTGCTGAGAAATCCAGGTCGAGAATGGTTTGTAATCGTGCTAAACCAGTCTCAAGTGGAAACGTTACTGTAACTGTAACCATATCTTACGTTACTTACTTCTTAAGTTGGCTTTATAAATCTGCGTAGCCTGACGCACACCTATCCCAAAATGTGACAATGCGTCAATGCTACGCTGGCCGCAATCGCTGTGATTGGTCTGCTAGAAACTGTCCCTCATGTCAAAAAGATTTGATTGCATTTCCTCACACGCATTTCTACTTGCGACTGTAAAAACCATGATGGACCAAGCATTACTGTTGATGTGTCTCCAAAAACATACACAATCTGCTTCTTCGACTTTTTGGTTCAATACAATAACATTTTCGTGGACACTGCCTACTAGCGATCTGCATGTGTAATGTACAAGCAAACAATGACTCAGAAATATAAATGAAAACTGACGCGTAGCCTACGGTGTACAGGCTATGCCAAAAGTATAAATTGCACTTTAGAATGGTTCGGCACACTAAAACATGCGGGGATATAGGTAGCACAATTGCCACAGTGTATATGTGAAGAAATGTAATGCTGGTGAATCACTTCCCTGAGCATCCTCTCCAGTCATGTCAATACATCCACCAGAGACAGAGTTCATCCAAAAGCATATCTAACGGCATCGGCATATAAAACACTTTTCCTGTCTGCTCCCTGTTGACTGTGGCAGCGCTGCGTTCTGCTGAGTGCTACAATTCATGCTTTCCCAAGCCAGGTCAAATTCCTCCAGCTAAACACTGGGGAGGCTGTGTAACAGCATGCAGTGTTTGTGTGTGTGAGTAAAGATGGCCAGGGTGATGGGAGAAACCAGAGTCATATTTTCCACCGATATCAAAGCCATATGATCGTGCACGACTGGATCTCAACAGATGGCGTTTGCTGCTCGTCCCCTGGGTTTGGAGAGAGCGATGCAGAACAGCTCTGAAAAACGTTCCTGGCCTGTATTATCTTCAACTTTTCCAAGATCGTATCAGAAAATGGATTTACTGTTGTCGAGACCAAGGTGCAAATGAATATAAATCCACACCTGGAGATGACATAAGAACAGCCTTGGCTTTTGTTTGATTTATGCTTGCATTTACAGACTAAATAAAATTTGAAACATCTAGCTACGTGGATGAACGCTAAAATTGCCTTCATAATGTATTTACGACGTGAACACAATATAACACAACAAATAGTTCTGGGCCTGGATGCTGATTGGTCAACACAGTGGTCCAGCCATGCTATAATCCACAACAGTGACAGCTATGACATAAAAGACTGATCTCTTTTCAATCTGAAAATAAGACTGATCGATTAGCCCTTACTGATGGGTCAGACTTGTTCTTAAGACAAACTCTTAATTTTATGCAACCGGCCCCTGATTAACGTCATACCCAGATGTAATGCATCAGTTCGCTACTTTTAAGAGGACTTGAAATGCAGCATAACTGAACCCCACCTCAACCCCAAGTGACCAGAACTGTTTTCAGGTCGACTGGAGGGTGTGACTCATCAATGAAAGATGTTTACACAAATGCCTGAACTGTGTCCATGTCCAACATTCTTGCATTAACGCCAACATCTCACCAGATTCAAAAAATATCAATGGAGATTTTCCCCTGTGAATAACCAGCATCCACAAACTTAACAACAACAGCAGCACATTGGCCTAAAGAAATGTGAACCCAAGTACACTTTCTCAAACACCACTAGACAAACTATACAAAGACAGACGCAGTGTATCTTACTCTGCTTGTTGATCGGATATTTAGTATCTTTCATCAAATAGTAAAGGCAGGTACTAGAGCTGTCAAAAGATTAATCGTGATTAATCGCATACAAAAAAGTTTGTGTGTGCATAATAAATGTGTGTATTGTGTGTAATTATGTTTCTTAAATACATACATGCATATGTGTGTGTATTTATTTACAAAATATAATTACACACAGTGCACACACAAATATATTATCCAAAAACGTTTATTTTGTATGCGATTATTCGCGATTAATCTTTTGACAGCTCTAGCAGTTACAGTTGCTGTTATGTACTGGTCACAACTGTATAGATGTTTTAACAGTGTGATTTTCATGCAAATGATTATAGGGTTAAAAGACAGGAAAAGGATTTGTATAGCATAGATTTATACCGCAGTGAAAAAAAAAAATTTTATTGGTATTTTCAGGTTGGCTTTTATCTACGTGAAAAACAAGAGGCAAAAAGCAACGCAAAAGGTTGTGGGTTCGAACCACGGGAACACAAATAAAATCTACTGCTTGTAGGGTTGGGTATTGCGACCTATTTGGTGATTTGATTCTTTTTTACATGGTTTAATTTCGATTCAATTCAATATTAATAAGTTATCTAAAATTGTTAAGATTTGCAATTTACTTGGTGTGCTGTCACTTTGGGGCTGTTTATACCTAGTATTAAGATGCATTTTTGCTCAATCAGATCACAAGTAGTCAAAAGAGACACATGATTTTCTGAAGGGGTGGTCTGTGGGCAAGTCCCTCTGCTTTTGTTTAAACACGAACGGGAGAAATGGCAGATTTTAATTGAAGCAAACCCATATTAGGTCAGAGTCCACTGCTTGTGTTGTGAGTAAACATGCTGCACAGAGTTTTGTATGTGTATCAGTGATGCACGGGTCAATGTATAAACAACCCGCACCCGACCGATGTTTTCAACTAACCCGCCCGCAACTCAGACCGCAAAAAATTTTAAAATAAAATGTACCCGACCCGCTCCCTCGCCTGCATTTTTTAAAAATAGTAATTGTTAAAAATAGTTAACTGGCATCTTTATTTCAAACAACCCGTCCCGACCGCGACCTGAATATCAAAATATTTTTGGATGTCGGAGCCGATGGTGTAGTGGACAGTGCTCTGACATGTGGTGCAAATGCACTTCCGGCGACCCGAGTTCGAATCACGGCTCGAGGTCCTTTGCCGATCCATTACCCCTTTCTCCACCCTGTACTTTCCTGTCGCCTTTCAATTACTACTGTCTATCAATAAAGGCAAAATGGCCCATATATATATATATATATATATATATATATATATATATATATATATATATATATATATATATATATATATATATATATACCCTGTCCCTAACCCTATATATATAAACAGCCTCTTTAAGACATACAGATCCAATTTCCCGTTACACATAGATTTGTTTCTGAATTAATCACATTCACACAGACCTTTAATTTTTTACCTTTACCTTTACGAGGAAAATCGCTGCATTTTGAAATAGTTTGTGTAAATATGTCCATTTAAAAGCGGAAATCGAAGGAAACGTGAACCCAGTATTTGAGCGCTGTCTGAAGCCTTGGGATGCAGCTTTCCTGGCGTGTGCAAACTTCCAAAATCAAGAAATCCAAGATTTTACAAAAAGGATCACACAGTACCAGACTGTCATGTTGTTCCAAACACAAACATCCCAATGTTCAAGACATGTCTATAAACACGAAATGGAGATGAACATCATAGTTGATGATCTATGATGAAAAAAGAGCCAAGAAAATTTAGCAAACACCTCAGCAATTGACTATAAACACTATTACAATCATCCTGAATAACCACATATTTTCAGCTTTTAAATCTCTCTTCAAACTATATGTGTTAAACCTATAGTGTATATATAGACCCCTTCACAGTTCCCACCGCGCATGTCGGGGTCAAAAACGTCATTACAGCAGATTGAGTTGCGTATTATTCGGTATCGTCAAAAATGCCTACTTGCGTCGTGGGCTTTGAAAATCGCACCAGGTCTGCCGTTAAGTTTTTCGGGATTCCTGCAGAATCTCAAAAACAAAAATACAACATCTGTGGCTGCAAGCAATTAAACGTGCAGACTGGGACAATGCAAATATCAAAGAGGCTTGTGTTTGTAGTGCTCACTTCATTTCAGGTAAATCATCATTTTTCAGCCCTGTTAGATTAAACTAGAAAGCCTAAATGGTATGAACAGTTTGACCCCATGATGCGCGCACCCGATAGTCATTCAATTCAAGTCATTTACAAACCTACTATACACAATACTTACCATAAAAACTTCAAAATCTTTATAAAATACACTAAATTAGTTTTAAACAGCTGTCTGACTTTTTCTAGTTTCAGAAAAGGCTTTGCCAAGCTTGCTTGCTTAATTTATTATCAGAAGTGTAAAAAAGATGCTGAGGATGTTGGTGGATAGATCCTATACTTTTCTACTAAATCAATGACTGAGGTCAGTCAACCATCACCTTATAACCCCCTGACCAATGGAAATCCCACCTCGTCTGTTGTGTTTTTGAAAATGCATGCGGATCAAAGCAGATTTAGATGCGATTGAATGAAAAACAATCACTAATGCCCCTCATACTAATCCATATAAATCAACTTCCTGAAGATTACAGAACACACTTCAGTCAATTATTCTTACCCTTTTATAGAAATTAACCAAAATCAGCGTAATCTTTTGAATAAAACTAACTTTTTAACCAAAGCCTTGAATACGGAGATAAGTTGTGTGGCTCCCCATTTCAAACACCTAGATGTCTATCTGACTGTTGATCGAAGCGAGTAAAACATGTCAGTAAGAGATATCGATGAACCTTTATTTACCTTTTGATCGACTATGGAGCAGACCAAGTCCTTAACAGAACTGAGTGACAGATCGTGCGGCTCCAGGGTCACCATCTCTCTGGTGAGTCCGATCTGAAGGAGGAAAGAGACTCCATGAATGGAGCTCGTGGGACTTGGCACACTGTAATTGCCATTAGAGAGGCGGGCGTAGAGCGGCACCGGAGGGCTGGGTGACGGAGACGGGGTTGGGGGTGCAGTCTGATGCTGAGAATGGACGAAGTGTTTAGGTAAGGTCAAAGGAGAAGTGCTACTACTGGCAGACATTAGTTTCCTCCGCAGATTGAAAGGGCCACTGTGTAAAACTGGGGTTGACAAGCTCGTAACTGCGGCTGATGTCCACCGAGCCACTTTTTTAATAAAAACACGCCGTCCTAAGGCAGGTGAGAGGGAAATGCCACAGGCATGTGCAATCCTCGATCTTCAAGTCGACAAATATTTCTTGACCAGTTAAGATGGCCCGGATTGCATACTTCACTGCCGTCTGCCCAGTCTCCAGCGTGCGTTGCGCATGTTGGATTGAAGCTGAGCTGTCAGGATGCCAGCGTGATGCTTGTCAAAGGGACTGCCATTGTAAACCATTCAACTCTCATTCCTGTTTGAGACAAAAGAGGTTTTACATCTTGTTCTTATTCCACAATTCCGTACATCGGGATGCAGTAGTCACTTCTACTACATTTAAAGTTAATACTAAACATTTAAACCAAAGCATAACTTAATATCTTGTGTGGATTGTGAAAAGGTAACGTGTGCTGCTCATGTAGCTCAGCATTGAGTAAGCAAAGTCATAGTCATAGGTTCGAGCCCACACATATTGATAAAGAAATGTTCAGAGTGAATGCACTGTAAATGTAAATGTTTTGCACATTTTGTATCTTCTGCTATGAAGAACATCTGGAAGCACATCTGGAGACCCTCCCACCCCAGATCGCATAACTGGCACGAAACCACAAATACCAGCAAAACAAGTTATACAATGTCTTTGTTCGAGTTTTATCATGAACGGCATAATCGGAAGACCTCACAAACCGTCATCGCTTCACTCATACATAGAGACGCATTAATACTGGAAAGGCGTTTCCTTAACAGCTCGACCGAAAAGAAAAAAGCTTACCATCAATGGAAAGTAAACTTGAACTCTTCGGGCTTTCTTCTTCACAGCTTTGGCGTTTTAAAACAGCCTGCTGAGCATCGCGCGGTTACTTCAGCTGGACTGGAAAACTTTCATAAGACGTAAGAACCTCGCGTACGCTACTGTCTGTTCCTCGTGGCCGCTGAAAAACAAGCAGCCCTGCGTGGGAAAAATACGAATAAATGCTGAAGGAAACGGCAGGGCTGAAGTTGAGCTTGATAAGTGCAAAAATGTTTTTTCTCTTGCCCCTCTCTCCGCCTGACGCGCATGTCGCTCTCGCGCAGTTTCCGTTATGTGAGAGCTGAGGGGGCGCGCGCGCCCTCTTGCGGCGTCATTCCGCAGCCGCTGTGACGCAATGACGCCTCAGAACGTTCTGAATGTTACCGCTACTGTACATCGTGTGATGTGTAATGATTGTTCGTTCAAGTACTCGGTTTTCCATTTTAATAAACCTCACATTTTAAAAAATGTGCGTCATTAAAATACGAAATAAATGTTTTGACATGTTTTGGTCTGACTTTGATCATTGATTTAAAGAAATATTATTTTATTATAAGAGTTACCCTGCTATTTTCAAAGGGATAGTTCACCCAAAAATGAAAATTCTGTCATCATTTACTCACCCTCATGTAGTTACAAACCTGTACAAATGTCAAAGGGACATATTTTGAGCAAAACCGTTCGTGGACCCCATTTACTTCCATAGTAGGCCTATTCTTTTTTCCAACTATGGAAGTGAATGAGGTCCACGAACGGTTTGGTTACAAACATTTCTCAAATATCTTCCTTTGTGTTCATAAGAAAAAATAAATTTATGCGGGTTTGTAACAACACGAGAGACAGTAAATGATGACAGAATTTTTAGTTCATGAGAACAACAATAGAGGTATTTAAGAAACTTTGAATATAAACTAATGGTACACAGTCTGTGTTGAGCAAGTTACTCGAAAATTAATTAATTACTTATTACTTTCTATTAAATCAATTTAGTAAATGATACAAAGATTGGCCTAAAACGGCTTGAATAAATCATATAAAAGTACACAAATTATTCTGGTCACACTTATTAAGATCCAATTCTCACTATGAATTAACTATTAACTACTTTTGCCTCAATATACTCCTAATTAGTGCTTATTAATACTTAGTAAAGTAGTTATTAAGTTTAAGTATTAGTAGGAACTGGGTAGGATTAAGGTTTTGCAGAATCAGGCATTTATGTGCTTTTTAAAGAGCCAATATCTCAGTAAAATTATTGCTAATAACCAACCAGTTAATAGTGAGAACTGGAAACTACATGAGAGTGTTACTATTTGCTCACCAAAGTATTTAAAGTGAGAAGGACACATAAAAACAACCACTTTTACATTGTACTTTAAATTAAGATGTTAAATCCACTATTGTATTATATAACTGTTCTACATTCCATACACAGTGTTTAGTTCAATTACATCAGAAGTGACTTTAATTAAACATAACAGTAATTCCTACTCTACTTTTTCAAAGAAAAAGTAACTAAATGACATTAATTACTTACTTAGTAACTTGTTACACCCAACACTGACTGTACACAGTTTGAGGGCTATTTTTCATTTGTGGTGGCAGCCGGTATTGTCTTTCTAATTCTCAAAAATTAAAAGTAATTTTAAACAATTATAATACATTTGTGCATGTCTGTATTCTGTATGATACACTGTAAAAATTCCTTAAACAACTTAAATGAATTAAAGTCACTTTGACTTTTTTTGACAAGTTAGAAATTGCTATAAATTATAAAAATAAAGCTGTTATAACTCAAACCCATTCAACTTTATTTTTTTTCATTTATAACAACTCCTCACTAGTCAAGAAAGTTGAAATGACTTGTTAATTAAAGTTGTTTAAACTTAAAAAATTTAAGTGCAACAAATATTTTTTTTACAGTGTAGGATACAGTTTTAAAATACATATTTGAGTTGAATAAAGTTTGATAGTAAAAATATCAACATGTTCCTGCCTCAGAGAGATATCCTGTGATGTACTGCAACAATTGAACAATTTTAATGCACATTACGTGGTTATTACATATATTTTACATTACATAACATAGCAATAACCTTTTTTAAAATAAAGTGTTTTTACTAATTCTGCCTGTCGTTTGGCACTCCAGTTGAAGAATGACGCAAGAGAAACTTACATAAACATATAATAATTTAAGTATGTCAAAACAATTGAAACAAATACTTTGATAAAACAATCAATTAAGGTAAATGGAAAGAACATCACATTCTTTAATATTTATTATTTCTATTCATAAAATCAGTACCAAAACAGTCAATATTGTGGAAAAGATGGGTCTATTTTGTTAGCCCATGCCATCAATCCTCCACTGATGTCCTTCAGCGTAACCTCCTCAATGTCTCTTCCAGACATCTTCTCCAGGACCTGAACTGCCTTCTGAGAATCATTGCCAAGTTTACACACCACAAACACTAAAGAAAGGTAAAACACGAAATAAAATAAGCTTATTTCCAACATATCTTTAATATTTTTACTAAATTACATTTAAAAAAAAAAAAAACACAGAGGGGTGTTTATATACAGTAACATACACCTTGGGGTATTTCCTAACTTTTCCTTGGGGTACTACCATGAAATTTTCCAGCAATTTCTCAGCCCGTATCACGGTTAAAATCAGGGCCTGGACTTGACTGGCTCAAATTGAGCTTCACAACTATAAAGTACTTTTATTGCATAGTGGGCCAGCTGTTTCTGAAGACTATTTCAGTTCTGTGTTAGAAAATAATTAGTTAGCAACCTCATGATCTCCACCCCATTGGCTATTCAAGTAAATCGAGGTATCTGTCAACATTTTGTGTGTGCTGAAGCTTATTTAGCCTAATGAGGGATGGCTGTGGGCTATGGGTGATCAGAGAAGCATTTACTGTGTACAGTACTCATTCAGACTCATTCAAAGTACGCATATGTTGATGTTTATTCAAAACTTTAAAATGTTTCAGCACAACATTTTTTTTAAGCGAAAAGGCAACACTGAGGTGAAAGGGAACGGGGTGAAAAAAATATAAATAATTGCTGTTTTATAAAATACTGAAAGAATTATGGATAATTTACCTGGGACTTCTGATTTGATTCCCCGCTGTTGTTTAAGTTCACAGATTTTATCCTTTAACTGTGCAATGTGCTCAGATTTCTTCTCCTCTAAACTGGCAAGTGGAATGTCTGTGTCATATAAGTTAAGAAAATTAACTAGGTTTTAAATTTTCTGAAAAAGTAAATGGTTATTGCCTGTACAAAACAAGGAATCATAGCGGTTTTAGTAGCTGCTTTGAGTTTGCTAGGTTTTTTTGTGGGCTTGCTTACTGTACCAGTCCAAGTCATAACAGTCCCCCTCTTATACACTATTACAGTATATTCTGTTCCCTAGATAAGCTTTCAGTACTTTTGCCTCCCATGTTACAGCCCACCAGACCAAAAGTCTTGAACACTTAGAAAAAATACACCCATCCCCAAGGACTGTAAGATAAAAAGTTATATATTAGTACAAACAATACAATAATGAAAACCTGCTTTAGCATGCACCATTAACGTTAAATACATACATAAATAAATCACATTCTGACCCAAATCAATACATTAACATAACTTGGATTATATCAAACCTTTTCTAGGGCATTTTAAATATTTAATTTATATTTTACGCGTTACTTCTATAAGGATCTCTTGACAGAAATGCAATATAATATAAATAACTATATTATCAGTGGTGTATAAAGACCTTACATAAGAACTGTATTGTTTTTTTTTTACCTAAGAATGAGCCGTTTTTATCTACATACACCACAGGTCTCCTTGAAAGTTGCCGTCATGTTTCTACAGTAGCCCTAAATGGACAAAATGATTGTGTTTTGTCCATACATCGTCTCAGACTACGACATTGTCATTGTTTGTCCTGTGGCAGCGACTGTAGATTCTCATTGCGTTTTGAAATTGAAGTTGGTTGCAATTCACAATCTCACTACTAGATGCTGTGTGTTTTTAGCGGCAAATGTGAAACATTTAGCCATTAAAGGTCCACTGTGTAGATTTTTTCGCGGCATCTTGAGGTGAGATTGTGAATTGCAACAAACCGCTCAACCCACAGCTCACCCCACCCTTATGAAACGCAAAGAGAAGCTACGGCAGCCGCCACAAGACAAGCGCTTTGTCCGTTCAGGGTTAAGGGCCATTCACATTATAACGATAACTATGACGATAACTATATTAGCATTTACATCTTAACGATAACTTAATGCTAATTCACTTGCGCAAAGCACTTGCCTTTAACTCTTTCGCCGCCATTGATGAGTTATCTCGTCAATTAAGAGAAAACGCGTCCCTGCCAATGACGAGTATTTCCGGCTTTCCGCAATACCGCTATTATCCACCATATTTCCGCAACTTATAAAACCCAGAAGTATTGCCCTAGGGCAAGCAGCTGCATGTCCGTGTATGTTTAAAAAAGTATCGCTCTGAATCTGATCTCTATCAAAAGTCCTTCACAAAAATTTAACTATTTCAGCCTTTTGCTCAAAATTTGGTGTTTTTGAAGAAACCTACCCATATTTGAGAAGTCATAAAAAGAGAACTAATGAAGATAGGATGAAACGTGTTTTTTTTTTGAAAGCCGAGGGTCTGTTCTTTCATTTGATATATTGTATGTTTATATATTTAAGGAAGAACATTTTCTGGAAGGCATTAAACTTTTGTGAAAATCCTGAAAAATGCTGGCGCTGGCTGGCAACTTTTTTTTTTAAACGCTGGCGGGTAAAGAGTTAATGGCATTTCAATATTAGTTATATTTCTTATAATAAAATTTTTGCAATTGTTTACATGTCACTGAATAGGCTGTTCTTGTTGCATTTACACAGCTTATAACCAGCAGATGTCCTCAACACGCTGCGTTTCGTTTTTCTAGTTATGGACCTCAGCAATGAGCTTTTCCACTGTCATTTCAAGTGTGCGTGCACTTGAAATTCAAATAAATTTGATTGGCTGTCAATTGTTTATCGATCATCAGTTAGGGAAAAAATCGCTCAGAAAGTGATCCCAACGATATCGTTCATTGTGTGAAATTCGTTATTGTCTTTAATATAAAATGATTTTCAAAACTACATTTTTTACAGTTATAATTATAATGTGAATGGACCTTTACTGTAGAAACATGGCGGCGGAAAATGGTGACTTCCATGTAAGGGGACCCCGTGGTGTATGAAGATAAAAACGTCTCATTCTAAGGTAATAAAACAATAATACAGTTCATCATGTAAGGTCTTCATATAGTTATTTATATTATACTGTATTGCGGTCAAGAGATCCTTATAAAAGTTACAGAATGCACCTTTAAGGGACAGAGCATGGAAAAGGATACTGATTGAGAATGGCAGATGACAAATATCCACCTCAACTTTGGGCCGAACGTCGAGCAGGAGATGAGGAGTTGAGCTGTCCAGAATCTCTTTATACTCCTGCAATGAGTCATGAATCATACAGTATGTAAAGTTTAAGGAGGAAAACTAAGCATAAATCAGATCTGCTTTACATAACGCTGCACATTTTTCAACAGGCTAGAGTTCATCTAAAGATAAAATCTAAACTACTAAATGTAAACTTAAACACGCCTTATTAAGAAACATTCCTATGCATGGCCCAAATTCCTGAATGTATACCTGCACAGAGACTCTCTGTTCCTTAGTCAAAAGATTCAGTCTTCGACACTGAAAATGAGATCAAAACAGAAGTTAGAGAGTATAAATCAACCTTTTCTTTTACACAGTATAGCGCTTCTGAAGACCACGCATGATCCGACACCCGTTTCAGACAAACTTTAAAATCCTTATACCAGACAATAAAGGTTTTGTTGTTTTTTTTTTACATATGGGATTCAGTCACCATGTAGAACAACACTGCATCGTTCCTGTAGCTCAACCGCAAGAGCATTACATTAGTAGTTCAAAGGTCATGGGTTTGATTCCCAGTGCACACACACACAAAAAAGTAACTTGAATGCTTTTTTAGTCACTTTAGATAAAAGTGTCTGCCAAATGCATAAACGTAAAAAACAAAAGTATAACCTTATCAGTGGCAGCGGAGCCACAGAAGCGCTCATAGTCCTGTAGTTGGGTTACTGTAGGCGTCTCGCCACACACCGCACACTCCGACTGCTTGGCCCGTAGACGTATGGAGCGAAACCGTCCATCCTGGCCATCAAACATCAACAGCTGCTTCTCAAATGAAGCTGAACAGATCAGTTAAAGAGGTTTTTTGTAATTTGTATTGTGTTAATAAGCAGTGGTTGTTTTAGTTCAACTTGGCTGGAAAGGATACAACCTTGACCAGAAGCAATTTTCAGTACTTCTAATGCTTGAAGGCAACCCATTATGCCAGGCACTGCAAGGTATCAAAAATATATCATGTCAAAGTCATATCCTCAATATTAAATCTTACAACATGAAGGTAAAAAAACAAATAAACTAATTTTGCTTTTCCAGAAGTGCTTGCAAGCCAGCAAAAATATAAAGAAAAAAATTTCAAAGCTAACAAGTTTTTGTTGGATGTGTAGAAGAACTTATGTTCTGTCTTTTGCAATGTAATAGAGACAAATATGGTTAAATGGATCATAAATTAAAGTCAGTGTAAAGTCATATTGTTTCTAAACACATTATAAATGTTAGAAATGTATTGCTGAAACACGTTACAAACAATATAAACTCCGACTTGTGGAGTTACACCATTTTACAGTTTTTCCACATTTCTGTTTTCAGGAATATTTAGACGGGCCTAAACCAGTGGCTCGATGATGCACTGGAGCCACCGAGCATGGCCCCGCCTCTAAAACAATCATGAGCATCAATTTAAGTTGTGGCGATGTTTAAAAGTTGAGAGGGATGGCAGCTTTCCCCTGAGTGGGCGTGGTTTAATCGGCATTAGTGGACACGCCTCTAGGGTTTGAAAGCAGAGAATCCTGCCTGTTTTTCCAAGATTTTGATAACATATTTTATTTATTTGGCAATCTTTTACTCATTCAAATTTGGCTCGGTGGTTAATAACACATTTTCCTGTGGTGCCAGAAACTGAGAACACATTTAAATCAGACTTTACATGGACTTTTAAAAAAACAATCAAGTTGAACAGACAAATGACTGCAACAAAAACGACCAATCGCAAAAAATCAAGTGGATATATTCAAACTTTGTACTTTTTATTAAAGTTAAGGTTTAACTTTTTAAAGCTTCAAAGAAAAGGCTAAAATTAGGAAGCAAATTTAAGGTTTAAAGTATTTTGAATGTGAAAAATTAAATAAAAATGCTTTATTTTCCAATTTTCTTTTGTCGCAAATTATGAGTTTTCCAAAATTTGCAAATCTTCTTTTTAAATTAAATTTTTTTTCAATATTTTTCACAAGTTTTATTTACTGTAAGCAAACATAAATTTACAGCTAACATTTAGAAACATAAAAAAACATCAAGCAAAACTAATCTGATATTAAGGTGTAGATAATAAATTAGGTGTGGCAAATGCGAATAATAATTAGCTAAAAAACATTAATGGAAAAAAATTTGTGAACCTGTCTCACAAGTATATTCGTAGCAAAAGCCAAAAATACATTGTATTTTCTTTTTTGCCAAAAATCATTAGGATATCAAGTAAAGATCATGTTTCATGAAGATATATTATACATTTTCTACCGTAATTATAAAAAACATAATTTTTCTGAGTGGATGCAGACAGTTGCTTATGACTTAATTTGGACATCAACACAAATTTTTTCCATATATTGATTTTTTAAGCACCCTCAGATTTCAGATTTTTAAATAATTGTGTCTCGGCAAAATAATAACTCAATTTCAAAAAATGTACCCCTAGGTTTTGTGGTTCAGAGTCACATTGAAATAAAAGTCTGTAAATTAAACACTTTAGGTTGAATCAAACTGGAATATTTGAAGAATATCAATAAAGTGCAAGCATTAAAAGAAACGAGGAAGCATTTGAACTACTGATGTGAGTCGAATCACATCAGGTTGTTGTGTAAAGACTGACCCACTCCCAAAACTCCTCCATCAGAACAGTTAGTGACAGTCTCAGGTGGAGGAGGTGAAGGGTATAAACACCTGTAACACGGCCCTCCTCTGTAGTTATACACGGTGAGCTACATGTCAGAAAAGAAAAGAAATGCTTGCTTACTTATAAAGAATAGGTCATAGGAGAAAACAGATTAAAACTGAAATATCGGATTGGTTGCAGGTTTGATGTGCACATTTATTAAGACTCCTACCTGTCCCTCCATTCGTAAAGCGCTGGCTGACACTAAAGGCTTGCCGGTCAGTACACAGGCATCATTTACAAGATACCTTGTAGGAACATTGTCCGAACAATCTGCCACAATGTCATACATAAAAACACAAGGTCAAGGAGCCAACGGTTAGATTTAGGAAAGGTTTAAGGTTATTGTGTTATGAGGTAAATGACAGTGGATACTGTTGAATGAGTTTAATGGCATTTTCTCTGGAGAGCTGAATGTGGTAGGGAACGCACTGCACCACAGAGTTTAACCTGTAAGTACAAAATATAATGTAAATACACAACCATGAAGTACACAACTTATGGGTTTTAGTTCAAATGTTCTTTGTGTGAAGAACAGACCCCCATTGGTTCTCCAGTTAAAAATGACACCATGCATCAGGTTCAAAGTCAATAACATCTAGGACATGAGATTTAATGGGTGTGTCTCAATCAGTTTTATTCATAGTAACAGTATTGTTAATTTGGTGTGAATTGTTCCTTTAATTTGAATTCATGTTAATGAGATTTAGTGAGGAAGTACCTGCTGATGGCCTGGGCTGCAGAGAGGGCTTTAGGCTGACCTAGAGTCAGTTCTGTATGAAGCACCTGTCTGTGCAGGTTACTCATATCAACCAAATCATAATCCAACAGACCCAAACGACCTGAAAACACAAACTACATTAAACTATAGCCAATAGTGATGCACCGATGTATCGGCCGCCGATATTTATCGGCCGATTTTTGATGAATTTGATACCATCGGCAATAGCACGAGAAAGGCCGATACCGATTGTTTATTAATTAACTGCATAAAGAAATCCATTTTATGTAAAAAAAATGAGTTAATGTTGTTAATAAAATAAATGCTGAATAGCAAAAACCACCTTTGAAGGTTGTCATGCTGTCTTATTATATTTGTTTTAGCTTAATTTGTGCCTCTCTTATTATGTTGGTCAGTTGAATGTTAATTAGATCCAATCCATGTTCAGTAAAAATAATTTGATGCAGAAATAAACTAGCTAATAGACCAACTATATAGTATTGTATACAAGTGTTTAATATCGGTATCGGCATCGGCCAGAAGTTGTCTGTTTAAATCGGATTAATAGCCAACAAATGTTAGCAGTCTTTGTGATTCAGCATTTGTGTAATTTTGCAAACAGTTTGTGAGTACCATTCACTTCCACAGTTTTTTTTTCATTTTTGAGTGAACTATCCCTTTAAGGGTTGTTGTTGTTGTAATAGCTACTGTCACACACAGCCAAACTAATGTAATTTACATACATATTTTAAAAACATAAAATAACTTCTACATTTAAAAAGCCCACAACAAGTTTACCTATTCCAGCAGCGGCGAGATACTGTGCAAGAGGACAACCTAAACCTCCACATCCCACAACCAGAACAGATTTATTAGACAGTGACACCTGGCCTGGGAGGAAAGTACATTTATTAATCATACACTGAGAAAGTTTAATGTAATGTTTTATATACTAAACTATAATGTAAAGTAATATAATAAAATTTTATGTATAACCTTTAACGCCCAGTTGGGGTAGGAGGAGCTGTCTGCTGTATCTCATGATGTCATCATTGTTTAATGTTGTTGTAGATTTCAAAGGTGGGAGATCAGTGACCTTCTCCTGCAACTCTGTTGATATTGAGTTTCCCTGAGAAAAATGACATTTTTGAGACAAGACAAAGTCTTCCATCTACATGAGAGTATGAAGAAACAAAACTATTACTAGCAGTAGCTTAAAAATAAAGTTAATTCATTATTGTTGGTATAAAATGCCTGTAATGATATAGGTTCAAATCAACCACTGTTAGTCTTTTTACAAATGTATATTAATAAAGGACATAAATGCATATGATTCGTAGAAACGGTCATCTTTACAAAACGTTGCCTGAATATAAAGTATATAAATGATTGTAAACCTTTTCCATTTGATCAAGTTTCTTCTTCAAATCTGCAATCTCCCTTTCTTTATCCAAAAGCTTTGTCTTCAAACTTAAAATTGTGTCATCCATTATGAGCAGTCACTTCGAAATTAATATTTTATAAGCAAGCGAATAAAAAACATATCATATAAAGTGACACTATCCACATAACATACTCGCACGCTGCAAAACACTTCCGGGTTTCCGCGTGCGTGCAGCCACGTGCGACATCACCGCACCACGTGATACTAAAGTTTTCATAAATCGATAATAGGTATTTAACATTATTTTATTGTAACATGGAGATTTGCAGTAATTTAATCAATCAGTTTAAAAGTCGTAAGGTAATAGTAGTTATGTTAAATATTAAGTTTAGTATTAAAATCTTTTCGTTTTATATTCTTTGGCCTTTTAAGGTATAACAAAAAAAATTGATTCACCTTAATATCTTTCTATTATAATTTATTGTGACAGCATAAGCCATATCTTAACACATTATCTCTTCGATCTTTTAATTATGCTTATTTCGTTTATTTATGTAACTGAAAATTCTCCTGTAGAAGTCATCTACAACCAAAATCAACTAAATGCTGAAAAATATTTAAAAGTTGTGCAAATTAAACAAAGCAACAAAACTCTCTTAAGGTGAGTAGGCTCTTTGTTTTGCATCCATATGGATCTCATGAATATTAATGAGGACGTGCTGAGGGCTGACGTTGCTTGGTTACCTCTGGTCATCTTCAGGGCATTGAAAGAGCATCTACTTATGGTAATTAATTTTCATGAGCTAATCATAGTATGGCTCGTTACCAATGTCTTTTATGATTATAATTTTTAAAAGGATTATTTTATAAGTCAATGCCACAAAGAACAAAATGTTTTACACCGTTAGAAATCACTCTAACTTACCAATGTATGTGTTTAAACCATACGTCATTGAGTGTAATTAATATTCATGAGCCTTGCCTTCGCTATAGTATGATTCGTAGGTTATCCTCTCTCACATGATCCGCGGTGCCTCGAGGCTGGGAGGTCGCGCTGGCAGTACGCTATACACAGTTTTAAACAGGAGGAGATGGCCGCGTTCACGAGTGCGCGTCTTCTGTCGGTCATCAGCATCCTGACAACGCTGACGCGCTGCGACACTGATCTGTGGCGGCAGGATAAGGTATCAACCTTTATAAAACTAATGCTTTTATTTGTGTTATTTTAATCTGTCCATTCATGAGGGCTTTAATATAAAAACAGCGTCCATGCACTGTACCTGTTTTTAGGTTTATATATTCAATGTTTAATCAATTTCAAGTAAATCTTTCTTTTTCTGACTTCATTGATTAACCTGTCTAATAATCTATCCAATATAATGATTTTAATTCCTCACTTTTGTTCAATTTTATTATTTTTTTTATTTGATGGGAATCTTCTTTTTAATTTTATGAATCTAGTAAATGTTTACTTGTATAAATTGACCAATGAAAAGGAGATTTGCTCTTTGGCTTTGCAGATGATTTGGTCACTTGCATCTTAAGCTCTAGTTCATGTTGCTCAGCCGTCTCTCATTGTCTTGTTGCTATGGCAGCAGGTTCCCATCATTGATCGACTAGTATCTTGATATTTATAGATTCACAAACTATATGAAACAGCTGATTTAATCTGCTAGATGTTTTATCAACATTCACTATAAGGAGCTTGACACAATGACAATCAATAGTCACATCAGAAGAAAACCTGGACTTTGAGATTAAACAAAAACAGCCGTCAGAGGTTTTCATTATTCATGTGAGTTCATTTGGTTAGGGCTGAATTTGTTTAGTAGTTTTAAAATGGTTTCCTGACCAGTTTTCACTGAACATAATATAATCAACAGCCTTTCATACAGCATCATATCTTTTGTGAATGTTTTTTCTCTCCTTTCAGAAACATTTTGTTGCCCTGTATGGTTTAGTTTGAACACATAATTATCTTCCAGATGTATGCACTGTGTTATTTCTTCCTGAAAACAAGCGTTGACTTGTTCAGCTGGAACATTAAAGTTAAGCAAGAGTGTAATTACCATAATGTTTACGTGACTATAATAGGAGTCCCTGAATTTCTCCTTGGCTTACCATGTAACTTAAAGGTGCCATAGAATGTAAAACTGTATTTATAGGCATAGATGAATAATAAGAGTTCTGTGCATGGTAATGAGATTTCGGGAGCCTCAAACACGATTGTTTCCTCCTTCTTATGTAAACCTTGTGCATGCAAAAGACTGCTGAAAAACAAACCAATCTTAACATAACACCAACTGTGACAACCACAGTCTTTTTTCCAGGTGACGTTACAGTCATGATGTACAATTTATTACATTGTTATTACAATGCAAATTGTGACTGCTGAGTTAGTGCTATATGCTAGTTAATGCTGTATGCTAGCATTTAGGATGAAGTTCTATTGAAGTACTATTGACGTTACAGTTACGTTTTGCAGATCCATACTTAAAAAAAAACAAAATTACCACTCAGAAACGTCCATTAACAATCTCCAAGCAATTAATTATTCCTCAAATTCTGTATCTTTGTCTGATACCGACTCAAACATAAGATCTGTTTATACACACACACAGAACTACTAAAGGAGCTGCTCTGAGAAACAGCCAATCAGAGCAGAGCTCAACATTATTATTCATGACCATTCCAAATTAGGTAATAATAGACCATTTTATTCTAAAGGCAAATCCTAGGGTTGTAAATGGACATGTTAAACCATCTCTAGATAATTTTTGCACTTAATAAAGCCACAAACCTTCTATGTAGTTATCAGAAAATTATTTAACATTTAACATTTCAATGCATGCTTTGGCACCTTTAAGGATTTCTTTAATGATTTTGTGAATTGTGAAAATCTAGATTTACTGTTATCTACATACAATCATTCCACTAAATGTAAAGAACATTCTGTGAAAATATAACTATATATATATTGACTGAGTACGACCATGTCAAAGATTAAAATCAATGACTGAAATCAAACTTTGATGCTCATAATCTCATCATTAGATTATCCCCTGATTTCACAGACAAGGCTTAAGGCTAGTCCTAGACTAAGACAGATGTTTGAGCTGTCTCAACTGAAAATAACCTGCACTGACAGGTCTTAAATATGTCATCTTAAGATGTTAAATAACATCTTTTCTAAGGCATGTTTATTAAAGGTGCTTAAACGTCTTAATTTAACTAAGTCGATTTTAATGTGATTCTTTTATTGCAAAGAAGATCACATACTGCAAATTTATTATTAACCTCAATTGTTGCATGACAAAGTGAATCTAAACTACTTTAATATGGATTCGTAGTCGATTGACAACGCTGCTTTTTGCATGCATTTTATTTTGTTCAACAAAAGGTAACCAGTAAAGTATAAATGTTTTTGATGTCATCATGAGGGATATTTCACCCAAAAATTTAAATTCTGTCATCATTTACTCACTCTCATGTTGTTACGAACCTGTATAAATTTCTTTGTTCTGACCAAACCGATCATGAGCCCCATTTACTTCCATTGTGGAAAAAATAGGAAAAGTAGAATACGAAAGTGAATATATGAAAGTGAATGGGTCTCATGAACGCATTCCTCAAAATATCTTCCTCCGATTCATCAAAACAAAGAAATTTATATGGGTTTGTAACAACATGAGTGTGAATAAATGATTTTAGAAGAATTTTTACCAATGATAGAAGAATTTTCATTTTTGGGTGAAGTATCCCGTTAAGATGAAAGGAACATGCTTAAGAAATTCCCCCTCGGGTTACTAGTGAGACAGCACATCAGCTCTTTACCAAGTTAAAAAAAAAAATCATTTAGGAGGGTCACACAAGCTGGTGACATTTATCATCATCAATGTTCAACTTGAATATGCAAACGGAAATTAGTGTAAGTTATGGTGGAGATTATAGAAAACACTTAATTTCTAAGCTGTCCCTTACAAAATTAACTATGAAAAACGATCAAAAAATAATAATAATTCGGCATGAAGTTAAAAATAACTTGGTTTTGCAAGTAAATTCAACCTACTTTTTTAAGTTTTGCCTGTGAATTTATAAAATCAAGTTGAAATTGTTGAACTTAATTTTTTAAGTTAAAGTAACAGATGTGTAGATTTGACAAAAATACTGCATATTTTTTTACAGTGCAAAGTTTTTTAATTACCATTTGCAAAACCATGGTTTTACTACAGTAACCATATATATTTTGTAACTGTAGTAAAATCAGGGTTAATTTTTGTAAGGGGTTCCTCACATAAAGAGGCAAGATTGCTGTCTAAAACACTGGTTCTCAAACTGGGGTCTGGGGCCCCCAGGGGGGCCGCAAGATGGTGCCAAGGGGGGCCCAGTTTTATGACATTTTATAAAATAAATTAATTTATCATGAATTCTGTGCAATTAAACCTAAAAAAAATAAGGCTACTAACCAACAGCAATACTTTCTATCATTTAATATGTTTTGTTTAATTAAAAGTTGAGTTTTAGAACAGTTTTTTGTCATAAATTTTCTTTGGGGGGGCCGCAAAGAAATGCGCCGTACACAAGAGGGGCCGCACGCTAAAAAGTTTGAGAACCACTGGTCTAAAAGACTGCACATGAATGCAACAACATCACAAAGATTGTGAACGTGGAGACGAAACATGAGCTCAGATGGAGAATGTTAATGAGCAGGATCAGTAAAACCTCACGGTGGCATGTTTTCTCTCTCTCCAGCTAAAACATGTAGCGACCACATTGAGCTCCAGTGAACTGAGCAGTGTTGTAGCTCGTACGGATCTCGACCGGATGTGGCAGAAAGACCTGAAGTCCATGCTTGTTGTGCGCTACCCAGGCTCACCGGGAAGCCAAGACGTTCAGCAGGTCGGTGTACGCGTGACGGAGAGCTAATATTTATAACTAGACCATCTTTAGTAAGTCTCTCTCTATCTTTATTTGTCTCCAGCATATTAAGTCGACCCTTGGCTCACTAAAGGCAGGATGGGAAGTGACTGAAGATTCTTTCTACGCTCATACCCCTTACGGCCAGCTTCCCTTTAACAACATCATTGCTACTCTCAACCCGGCTGCAAAGCGTCAGTTAGTGTTTGCCTGCCACTTTGACTCGAAATACTACCCTCCGCAGTGGGACGGGCGCGAGTTTCTGGGGGCCACAGACTCTGCCGTGCCCTGCTCTATGATCCTAGAACTGGCAAGAGCCCAAGATGATGAACTGAAAGCTGTAAAGGTGTGGAAACACACAGAAATTACACAGATTACTAACTATATCACATGCTGTACACTATGGTTTTGCATTTACAGAAGTAAAAATGAGAGGAGTTTGATAGCTGGCATAACAAAATCTGTATGGTGTGGTCATGAATGGTTGCTATGTAATTGCTAAGACGTTTTAAGTAGTTGTTAGCATGTTGCAATGTGTTCTCAAGACAAAGTTAAATGGTTTTGCAGTAATATCTATTAAATGAGTTAACTTTATTTAATTAACTTTGATCAATCAAACATTGTTTGTGCTGCATATTATCACCAGTAGATGTCAGTATATGTACGTGTTGATGTTTTTGGCAGGATTCTGGTACAGATGTGTCCCTACAGCTGTTGTTCTTTGATGGAGAGGAGGCGCTCTATCAGTGGACCTCTGAAGACTCTCTGTATGGTTCCCGGCACCTGGCCCACAAAATGGCGACAACTCCGCACCCGGCCGGGTCCACCAGCACCAACCAGCTGGATGGCATTGTATGGTTCCCTCACAAACACTGCTTGAAAACAAACATAGTTGATATACAGTAAAAATCGACCCTATTGTATCATGCAATAAATATTGAAAGAGTGATTTTACTCATTATTTTACTTTCATCTTGCTTCAACCACTGTCCAGTGGATAAAAAAGGCGAACATTTAAATGCAACTCATTTTAAAAAAAGAAAAAGTGACCCTGGACCACAAAACCAGTCATAAGTCGCACGGGTATATTTGTAGCAATAGCCAAAAATATATTGTATGGGTCAAAATTATTGATTTATTAGTTTATAAAGTAAAGATATTGTTTCATGAAGATATTTTGTAAATTTCCTACTATAAATTTATACAAAAATTTATTAATCATTAATAATATGTGTTGCTAAGGACTTTATTTGGACAACTTTAAAGGTGATTTTATCAATATTTTGATTATTTTTTTGCACTTTCACATTCCAGATTTTTAAATAGTTGTGTCTCAAACAAAAAATTGTCCTATCCTAACAAACCATACATCCAATGAAAGCAATAAATCTCAATTTTAAAAAATTACCCTTATGACAGATTTTGCGGTCCAGGGTCACATATGTGGGGGTGGTTTCCTGGACAGGGATTATTTTAAGCCAGGACTAGGCCTTAGTTTAATTAGGAAATGTAATTAAGATGCCTTACTAAAAACATTACTTGTGTGCATTTTGAAGCAAAACAAAGGGCACAGATACGTTTTAAGCTATGTCAGTGTAAGTTGTTTTTAGTTTGGACAGTTCTTACATTTATTTTAGTCTAGGACTAGTTTAAACTGCCCCATAATGTTTATCATGGCAGGAGAATTTAAATGCAAATTATATGCAAATCATCATTTGCATGCATGCAGATGGGTAATCACAGATAGTGAGATCGTGAGATTATTTGTAAAAGCAGCATTACAACAGTGGCGGCTCGTGACTGGTCATCCGAGGGTTGCAAATTCAAAATATGTGTTAGGAGTGTCATGTGTGTTGCTCGTGTTTTCAAAATATGTGTTTGTTGCGTCATGTGAACCATGTGCATCACGTGTTTTGTCAAAATAAGTGCCTACTACACAATGCGTCAAAACCACTTATGATAAAAGAGACTCTCATGTTCACAAAATACACGTAAGACACTCCTTTAACATTAAACTTTGATTACGCATGAGATTATGCGAGTATCTGGCAAACGCGAGCGTTTCTTTTATCATAAACCCTTTAGACGCATCTGCAGCAGGCACTTATTATGACAAGACACGTAATGCACACAGGATCACTTGGCGTGCAGAACACATATTTTGAAATTATGAACCACACACATGAAGGGCTACATACATATTGTGACAAACTTCGCATTGAGTGCCCTCGAAAAAGAAGTCACCGGCCGCCACTGCATTACAAACAACAAAAGGAAAATATTGCTGTTTTATCTCCTCAGGATCTGTTTGTGCTATTGGATTTGATTGGAGGTCCTGATCCACGCTTTGGTAACCAGTTCTCCAGTACAAAGCGGTGGCTTTCCAGACTACAAAATATCGGTTAGCATTTTCCTGCTGTGTTTTAACATCTACTCATTCTGTTTCGCTGTCTGACTAATTTAGTTGGGTTTGGTTTTCACAGAGGAACGTAAAATGAAAGTCATACAGGGTTGAAAGTCTCCTAACAATAATTTTTTTATTTAACCAAGTAAAATATACTTGAGAACCCTGGGTTGGCTGAAGGACGCCTATGAGGCGTTGGCTACTTCTAATACAGGTTAAAACGATCTGTATAAACTAATGTTTAAATGAAAAACATCTATATAACTTCTTTACTGTACTGTAGAGCGACGACTACATGGACTTGGTCTTCTAGAGGATCACCCTAATGAGATTCAGTACTTCTGGCCCAACTTGCATGTGGGTCTAATTCAGGATGACCACATACCCTTTGTCAACCGAGGTAAGAGACGTATTCTGAGATTTAAAGGGGACATTTCACAAGGCTTTTTAAATATGTCAAATAAATCTTTGGTGTCCCCAGAGTATGTATGTGAAGTTCAAGCTCAAAATACCCCACATATTATTTATTATGTCATGTAAAAATTGACACTTTATAGGTGTGAGCGAAGGTGTGTGCCATTTTTGGGTGTGTCCTTTAAAATGTAAATGAGCTGATTTCTGCACTAAATGACAGTGCCGTGGTTGCATAGTGCAGATTAAGGGCCGGTATTATTCCCTTTCTGACATCACAAGGGGAGCCAAATTTCAATAACTTATTTTTTTACATGCTTGCAGAGAATGGTTTACCAAAACGAAGTTACTGGGTTGATCTTTTTTATATTTTCTAGGTTGATAAAAGCTCTGTGGACTCAATTATAGCACTCAAACATGGAAAATTCAGAGTTACATATGTCCCCTTTAAAAAGCATTTAAAATATTCATCTGAGGCCTCTGCGTTTCTCTGTTCTCACAGGGGTCCGAATTCTCCACCTCATTTCGACTCCCTTTCCTGCAGTGTGGCACACCTTCGATGACAACGAGGAGAATCTGGATCGTTCCTCCATCGGCAATCTCAGCAAGATCCTGCAGGTCTTTGTCCTCGAGTACCTGAACAAGAAAATCCAGAACCCCGTTCCTGAAGGCTCCTAATGTTTTTGCCAAAAAACCTACCTGATCTAAAGAGTTATTTTATTGAAGAGCACAGTCAGTACTAGTTTCACTTCCAGGATTTTTCACAGCATATGTGTCTTGCATTTTTCGTATTTGTATTTCGGAAAATACTTTATGGGGTCACTTTGAAGATGCTATTTTCCAGATGCACTTTAGCTATGCTGCACCTAAAAACTGCATATGTCTGTTGGACTGTTAAAATTCAGAAGGCATATCAGTGGTCCAGGTGCAGGTCTAGTATACAGGGTATGCTGTCTGTTTGCTTTGTCCCTTGGCTTTTCCCCTTTTCAAATTTCTCAGAAGACCAGGAAACCAGTACACAAAAGGGTACAAAAATTGTCACTGGGGCGTTACGCATATTAGGACCTTTTTAAAGGGTACCGCACCCATGACATATTTTTTACCTTTTTTCTGACAGTGTACAAAAATAAATGTTGGTACTTAATACATGTTAGTACTTTATAAGCCTTATAGCCTTTAAAACAATAAATTAAGTTTATTTAACTATGTTTAGGAGGAGCATGGTCATGTAATCCAACCAATCAGAGCAAAGAGGTCTCTGTCCTCTGCTGATATATCTATCCCAGTTTAGGAGGGGGAGTACTCTTGGTCCGGGCTAAAATTCCAGACTCGGAGCCCTCCCTTCGGACAACACGCCAAATATGCTTTATTTTATATTTAATTACATGTTAATGCAAACTCGTAAAATGTAACACTGTGTTTGGACTCTTGTTTTATTAGCCATCAAACACAATCTGTGATATGTTATTTTTTTTATTATTTGGCAATCTGCCGCAATCATTGTGTGATCCATGTATCAGTGTATTTTTTTATGACTTCATTGGTCTGAATGCTTTTGATGTTGCATTAAGTCTATTGTAATGCAAACAGCTATTAAACAGTCAACAAACTGGCATTTCCTAATTTATATAGCAAATTGAATCTTAGCTTGTTTGTCTTTATTTATTCCGTTTTAGTATAAGTTTCGTATTCAAGCATTTACATTTAAATGCCTGAATTTGAAAGATTCATAATACAGTATTTATTTATTTGGTATTAAAATGATATAACTTGTCACCAGATTTTTCTCAGTGAAATCAAAAACATGAAATTAAACTGAATAATTTGGTAACCTGTTTAAAGGGATAGTTCAACCAAAAATTCTGTCATCATATTCTCATCCTCATTTTGTTAACATGTATGCATTTCTTTTTTCGATTAACACAGAAGAAGATATTTTGATAAATGATTGTAAGCACACAGCTTATTGTAATCATTGACTTCCATAGTAGGAAAAACAAATACGATGGAATTCAATGAGTATCAACTGTGTGCTTACCATCATTTATTAAAATATCTTTTTTATTTATCACAATACTTCCATAATATTTGTTTTCCTACTATGGAAGTCAATGGTTATAATAAGCTGTGTGCTTACCATAATTTATCAAAAATATCTTCTTTTGTGTTCATCAAAATACAAACACATACATGTTAAGAACAACGTAAGGTTGAAAAAAATCATTTTGAGTGAACTATCCCTTTAAATGCCTTATAATAGATTTTAATCATACACTTAACCATGTTTATTTTTTATAGTAACCATGTTTTTGGTTTATTGATTACCACTGGCAAAACCATGGTTTTACTACTTTTTAAACCATGATGTAATCCCATAATGTGTGATGAATTGATTTAAAAAACAACTCTGCACTGTCAGAAAAAAATTGTCCAAAATTTGCTGTCATTTGGGCAGGATCATTTAAAAGGGACCTATGTATCATTATGTGTATTTGTTACCAATATGCACTTTTTGGTATAAATATCATACCTCTGAGGTACTACATGAACTCTTTAGTTGCAAAGCTGTACTTCTTGAAAGGGTACGGCCCCAGTGACAGCTGGGGTACATATTTTTACATTTTTTTCTCCCAGGGCAGAAATGTTTTTAACATTTACTTCTCACCCATAGGGTAGGATTAATGAGAATATTTGGAATGTGTTTAAAGGACATATGAGATCCACATGAAAGCTTCTATAAGTAGGAATCTCAGTTTATTTGTAAACTATGGCTGTCGTTCAGTTTAGCCTCCAGGCTCATGGGAATTGGGTGTTTCCAGACACGGGCACGGCATGATTGTGACACCAACATTCCCTGATTTATTGTTACCATAGGCCTACATATTGTTTTCAACGTAGCTGGGCGTAGCTGTAGTCTCTACTCACTTAAGCATCATTCACTTATTTGGATAATGTACCAGATTCAGATTAATTCTTTATTGCCACTAAATTTTTATTTCATTCTTAATGTTTTTTTATTAGTTTACAGCAGAAGTATGGAACCCAAAAAACTCAAAACACATTAAAATGTTCAGTAAACAACATACAGCTGGCTCTTTTATAAGAGACACATGAATGGTTGCACACAGGCAGCACTGTTAATTAGATCCAGACTAGAGCTGAAGATCTTTGCCCGAACCCGACGGGACCCGTCGGGACCCGACGGGCTCGGGCGGGTTCGGGCTTCATTTCTAACATTTTACACGGGCTCGGGGCGGGCTCGGGCTTCCGCTCCGGCTTTGTGAGGTAAATGAGCGGTCAAGTTCAAATCAGTAGCGCAGGATCGCGCTGAATTCATTTACAATGGATTTAATGATTTTCCTCATCAAAAACATGTAGCCTAATCTTGGTGAGTAGGTTTTTCAATGTATAACTAAATATGAATCGAGTCTTACATAATTTAGACAGAGGATAGACTAATGTTGGCAGTAATGGAGAGAAGTGCCGACGCAAATCCCGCGGAGCCTGCCTCTTAATTTCGTTATTGCCAAATACCCATCTTAATTCAGAATGTATTATGTTAATTTAATTCGTTAAGAAATAATAATTTTATTGGCATATTTATAGTGTATTGCATAAGCCTATTTAGAATGAGATGTTACAATGTTACAGATTACTTATTTCTTTGTTTCAACTTCCAAGTGGCGTGTAGATTATTAGTCATGAATAAATAATGTTAAAACCTGTGTAAATTTCTCATATTAAATAATGTCGGGCTGTAAACGGGTTCGGGCTTTTAAAAAGCTGTCAATCTAAATGTACGTTCGGGTTCGGGCTGCATTCTGTCGGGCTCCGGACATTTCGGGCCTAACTTTTAAGGCCCGATTACAGCTCTAATCCAGACTAGTCAACAGTTCATCAGGTGCGTGTGAATTTTAACCAGCTAAACCCAGCTTAACCATCCTGGAAGCTTGGCCAAGCTGGTCGACTGGTCTTAGCTATAAGCAAGCAATTAATTTTTTTTTACAATTTTTGGCTAACATAAAGTTTGTCTTAATCGACTTATTTAATATAGTTCAGTGTGGATGCATTTTTTATTTAATAAAACAGTTTCCGTTACAGGATAAAACACAGCTATGACCTCTGCACCCAACAATACGTTAGCAATGTAAACATGTAAAAAACATTCTGTTGACAGCTGATCAGGGAATGCTTTTAGTGATTACTTCATAATAATTTCATAATAATGTTTTTTCCTTTAATATTTGTAATATTTGTATGTTCTATAAAGCAATCCCATACGGCAAAAAATATGTTTTAAATATATTTCAAAATATAAAAAAGGCCAAAAATATATATGTTTAAAACAATATATTTTTTCACCAATATATTTTTGGCCATTTTTTGTATATATTGAAATATATTCACGTTGCATTGGAAGAAAAACTTTGTTACAAACCTGTAAACATAATGGTAAAATGTAATATATTTTCAACTTCTAAAATATACTTTATAAAATTAGATTGTATTTAGCATATAAAAAATATATTTTGGCCAAGAATACATTTCTTTGCATATGGGTGTCAAATCAGAAATTCATTTGCTTGCCCTTGAAATACATTTTAAAATATATTTAGTTTTAACCTTCATATCAACAAATATTTTCAAATTCAAAAATATATTTAGTATACATTTAAAACATATTTTTGGCCAGTGAAATGTATTTATTTATTTATTTGCTGTATGGAATAAGGTACTCGAGGCTCGTGCGACTAAGTTATGGCTGAATGGGTTGCATTAACTTTGCCTTGCACCGTCACAACCATAACTTATTCCACGATAAAGCACGGCCTCTCCTACCTTATTGCTTACATGTTTTTGAAATATTCCTTCGCTGGATGTATTTATTAAATATTTTTAAAATCTTGTGAGGCTTTTATTTTGAAATCAATTATTTCACTCTCTCACCGTAATGTCACATGCGCGCGGACAAAACAACTTTAAGGCATATTGGTTTGACCGCAAACATGTATGTTTTACTTCTCAGTGAAAAGCATGTCTTCAGTTACTTTCAACATAAACCCCGATCAAACTTTTAAAAACTTAAAAAAACAGAACTTTTGAATAAAAATGTGATAGTAAAATTCACGTTCATGTCTTGACTGAACACTTGTTGCCTTTTTAAATGGTGTTTAGCTGTACCATGAATACATCAAATACGTTTAATTTCTTATTAAATAAATATAAAATTTAATTTAAATAAATGTATTACATAAATTTAAATTCCCTCATGTTTATAGTATCAGCTTTACGGTTGACTCATGTCGAACCTGTGTGCATGATCGGTGCGCGCATGCTCAGTATCAACAGCTTTTCAGGTCTCACACTTCAGTGTACTGTTGGAGTAACTACAGTAGAGCGCTGCTAAGAGGAGGTAGGGTTATATACTTTGGGATATTGCTCGTTTCGAGTCAGTTATTCTTCGGTACGTTTGAAAGAGAGTAATTTATGGATATTGACTGACTCGTGACGCAAACTGATTTAAACGTTTCAGTCCGATTTGGTGTACTGGTTCGACCTGTAAAAGAACCGGTTCAAAGAAACGATTCTTTCGCGAAACGGACATCACATAATATACAGTAGCTGCTCGTGTCGCTAAGCTTTAATTCTGGATTTACAGAGGACGGGATGAAACAATCATCACATTTTGCACATAAATGCTGATGCTCCATACTTTAACATCCAGCATTTAAAAACTCCGGACTGTTTAAAGCTATGGACCCCGTAACGAGATGGACACCAAAGCAGGTTGTTGACTGGATGAAAGGTGAGCTTGCTATAAAATATTTTATTTAATGAATGATATGTGTCTTAATGTAAACAGCAATGCATTGTCTCTCTATAGAAAGCTGCGCAGATGTGCGACATGCCTGCTTTGTTTACTTGAACTTTAGATGAAACGAACACGAGTGTGTCACCACAGGTCTAACTTGTTTATATTAAAAAGTCTCGTGGTGGGTTTAAAGAAAGACAATAACGAAAAACATCTTACAAAACACTTTGCGCGTCTTTCAGTGAGATGCGCGTAGAAATGCACGCTTATGAAAATGAACAATGGTTTTACAGTAACGTTAGTAAAAGTGTAACGTTAGTAAACATGTTTTTGTCGTATTGATCGAGTTCTTTAAAAACCTATTAAAAAAACCTAGAATTAACTTTTTTTTTACTTAGTATCCATTTTTAACTATAGAAACATATGGTTTATTTTCGTAAGGGTAGTTTGTTCCCACAGTTTTTGGGATTGTTGTCTATCATTTTTCTTAATCATCTTGTCAAATGTGCATATGATTGATATGTAAAAAAAAAACATCACTTCATGTGCAACAGAGTAAAATTCGAATCAAATGATTTGCGCATGCGTAATTCGAATCGAAAATGTTGTGTGTGTACAGGTTTACTTTTAAAGCAGATGCAGATGGCTGGGTAAATAAAGATCTGTTTACACTATTAACATATGGATTGTTGATTCTTGAGAGCGAATTGTTTAAAAAAAATGGTTTGAATTAGATTATCGTTTACACTCCAAGTGTCACAACTTCATCAACTTTGTCGCTTTGGTGTTTTTCTCATTTAAGTTGATTTGGATAAAAATGTCTGCTAAATGCCTAAATGTAAATTTTAGTTTACCATAATAATTGCATGATAATTGATTAGATTTATATCTGATTTCCCCTGATTAAAGACACATTTTTATGAAGTCATCAGTGCACGACACATAGCATGGATTCAGGTCCCCTGGAATAACCTGTGGTCGGTTTCATAAACATAGATGGGTGCGTCTGAAACCGACTACTTCCAAAACTATATAGTAGGCGAAAAGCAGTAGACGAGGCAAGTAGTATGTACGAATTCATCTGGAGAGAAGTTATCCAGGGAAGAATAAGAAGATGCGTTGTTTTATAAAAAAAAGTTGAAAAGCTGGTACGTGGCTCTATTCAAATGCTTTATCAAATATATTAAACAGCTGTCCCTTGTTGTGGGTAAAATGCACAAGTTTAAGTCCATTCCAGTTAACGACTCACTTGTTGTTATGACGACGCATGTCACATGACGTATCAACATGGTGGATGTAGTACGTTTGAATTCATTCATACTACCCATATTCATACTATATAAACGGTTTCATCGGACGCACATGCTGCTGTGACGCGATTATGGATCTGGTCGGAACTTTACTTCCGGTTTCTGTTTAATTGTCTGACTAGTTGCTAAACTGAACTTTTGTCGAAAAAAGCAAATGTTTTGTTTTCTTAGGGAATCTATGTGTTGTTTATTTTGCTTGTTATATAAATAACAACAAAGTCCTTTTAAAGTAGTTTATTTTTTCTTAGCGGAGTTTACCGGAAGTTATGTGTTGACCACGAAAGCCGCTCTTTTATGTTGTTACTGCTGAAACTGTCTATAGTACCTATTGTTTTAACGGTAGGTGAGTAGGTTCATCTAATTCTGTACCTAGTGTCACAGTATGCTATTTCAGACGCAGCCTGTGTCTTAACTATTCTAACCAGTTAGCAGTTGGTTCTAATCAGTCTTATTTAGGGGAAATATCGCATTCATAATCGCAGGCAATTCATCTGCGATTATAAATGCGATATTTCCCCTCTTGTCAGTGAACTACGGCTCTGTGTAGTAAATGCCGCTCCATCTGAAAGCAGCAGCGATTTATTACTAATCAAGGAACCAGCTTTACTGACGAGATTCGCATGAGAATCACGTGCGATTTATCAAGCAGCCCTAGTATTAGTTTTTTTTTTCAAATTCAAGTTAGACAAATCTAACTTTTTGGGTTACTGACTTAAAATAACGACCAGTCTTGAAGAAAAATATTAGATGACTAACTTGTAAGACTAGACTTAGCAGTTTTTGCAACGGGCCACTGGTCTAAAAACTTTGCTTAGGGGCATGTGTGAAGGTTAATTGATAAATCCTTAAAGGTTCAAACCAAGAAATACCAGCTTAAATCTTAATAACCACTATGCTACACCGCCCTGAATTGCATTGGCAAAGATACTGTATTGAGCTCAAACATTTTTAAACTGTACCACTACATTGAAAGGTAGTGCCAAAAAGTTGCTCCGTCACGATACCTGGACATAGTAATGTTTTGAAAACAATTCACTGTTTACACCTTATAAGGGAATAGTGGCATCTAGTTGCGTATGCATATTAAACTGGGATAGGCGACAACATCGCATGCACTTTAGCTTCATTTGAGGGACAGACAGGTGTCTTCTATTCTTTATCAAACCTTCATAAGTGAATGAATAGTCATCACTGAGTATGTTTGTTTGCACAAAAATACTGATAAATATGAAAAATCCAACATGATCTCTCACAGGAGTTACTACGTATATTATACCAGGTGGTTAATTTGAATAAATACATACGTAGTGAATCGTACAGAAACGTACGTACGTTATTAAAAAAAACAATAATGGTACCCCACCACTGAATCCAATGCCACAGGGGTAAACAAATACTTACAAACTGCTATGATTGTGTTGGATAAATCAGCTTATTAGAAAACAGCAAGAAAGTCATATTAACATAAAACTTAATTTCCCAGAATATAACATAAACAAATACAAGACATGTCACCAGAATGCTGACATGACCACTTGTAGACATAGTAAGTTACCTTGAAATCATACAAAAACATACGCTTCAACTTTTGTTTGGTGGTATTTGGTTTAACTTTGACCCTTACACTTCTGCTAACTATTGTAAAGAATACCAGTTGTTGTGTTTTGTTTGTTAGATCATCATTTGCTGCTTAAGTGCCTCTTTAAACTTCTGTAAATCTGCCATAAAACAGTTTTAACAGGAATTCCCCTATTGTTATCTGTCTTCAGGTGTTGGGTTGTTGTCATTTAAAACTATAGATCAATGGGAAATGTTGCTGGATTATTTTTGTAGCGGCAGGTAAAGATAATGAGGATGCTACAGAGCAAACTTTGGATTTTCAGTGTGTTAGTATTTTCAGTGAGTTTTTGAATCATACTTTGGTTGTCCTTGTGTATTTGTCTTATCAACAATAAGATAATTATTGTAAAAATAATTAAAAAGAAGGAAACAATCGTGTTTGAGGCTCACGATATGTCATTACCATGTACAGAACTCTTATTATTCATTTATGTCTAGATAAATACAGTTTTACATTCTACCGCACCTTTAAGTAGACATGAAACTGAAGACTTTCCCATAGTTAAGACTTTCCCAAGTTAATTATATTAAAGCTTTAATCTAATGGTAATGTCCATTTACAGAATCACAACACCATATGCCAACCCTTAGATCCATAGCATCACCATATGGTGTCTTATTGAGATTCTCGTAAATATTTAATTGAGACTTTTCTTTGAAGCTTAAATTCTAGGTAGCTAACCGCCGTTTTATCTTTTTCAGTTAAATTTTATAGGAATGTATTTTTGCGTGCAAATACTTAATGACACAACTACATGTAAAATGTGATTTGGGATCTATAATGATCCATACAAACTATTAAACCGATCTGACCGGTGCGTTTCTCGAAACATTTGACATCCAAATCAACTCTACTTTTCCACAGCAGACCTTGGATCTCACCCTGACAATCCGTTGGTATTTGCATGATGCTATGCTCCGTTTATAAAAACACTGAGGTTACAAGGTGCCAGCTACTGGCGTTTGCATTTAAAGCTGAGCCGCCCTAATACAAATCCATCAGATCATAAGAGCTTAGCAGTTTGGTCTCTGGTCATCATAAGAGCTGTGATCTCTGTAAACATACAGCTTTACACAGCGGGAGAAACGCAACCTCAGGTAGCACAGCGCACATGGATCACTGCTCCTCCATAGGTGCCCAGCCAGGCAGAAATTTAAACGCGACACGTCTCGGCCCAGTGCTAATCCTCGAGAACAAATGAAATGCATGTTAAACGCACAAGTGAACAAGTGAGAGATGCAACAGTGCAGATTTTACACACAATGACCACCATCATCTTAAATGCAAAACAAGTTTTATTAAAACTTTACATCATTTTGCATATATAATCATACTGTGATAGTATGTACTGAATGAGAGGAAGTATCTACTTATCAACTGTCAAAACAGTATTTTCTATATAGTATGGGTAGGTGCAGAATGCATACATTCCAGACATGCTTTCATTGTCATGTGACCTGTATTTTTGTTGACCTATGATGTAATAACAACCATGAACATAAGTTATGCAGGTCTTGTTAAACAAGTACAATGCAACTGCATACAAGGGCTGCACAGTTATGACAAAAATTATAATTGCCGATGATTCAGCTTGATATTGTAATTGCAGTTATTATTGATGATTAATAGATTTTACATTGGAGTTTTCAAATTTTTTATAACTTTCTATGAAGCAGCTGCATGGTAAATTCAAAAATCCTAAACTAAATAATATATAATAATTATTGGAGTTATGTTGCAGTGTTTCCCATACATAGGCTCTACTTGGGCGCTGCGCCCAGGTAAATTGCGACCCGCCCAGGTAAAAAAAAATCACTTTACGAATTTCCGTATTTTCTGAACTCGACTGGATGACCCGTGTTTTGGAGAGAGAGAGAGAGAGAGAGCGCACGAAAGAGAGTGCGCGAGAGAGAGGTGGGGGTCGGGTGACCGTGAAGATGATGCACGCGTCATAAACTCATCATCCAGCGCGGCAAACTGGATCAACTGCAGCAGCACATACGGAGCAGCCAGGGAACACACTGCGACCAAAATGGTCGCATATGCTTATTTGCATATGTGTTTATAGCATCTAAGTTGGCTTCATTTTGCGTGCAAGCACGTTGTGTCTCTCCGGTTGAGTGTCCGTTCACGTGCTCTCTGTTTCTCAATGAATTGGGCGCGACGCGAAGCAACCTCAGTGTCACATTGTATCCTTTCATGTTTCTGAACTTGAGCAGAGTTTTACCATTAGAGGTCTTTCTTCACTGAGGACGCGGGACCCGTACGGTTCCGGGTTTATATTTTAAATGGTCAGATGGGTCCGGGTCGTTCCTAGTTCATTACTTCGGGTCCCAAGTCTGATTAATATTGTGTGTAAAACCCGAGTCGATCGGAGAACGGCCGTGAGCGCTACCGCGCTAAAGCTCTAGTGCTGTTTTAGCGTGCCTCCGGTTTCTATGGCGATAGCAACTGGCTCTTGTCACGACCACGCGCCGCTTCATTTTCTTTATCCCATTTTTTCTCTTACTATTAATAGACAATATCTTTACTAAAATCTACAAAAAGCAGTGCTAATACTGAACGAGCAAAGCTCTAGCTCTAGACTCAGGATATAAAAAACGCAAAGCTGTAATGTAAAGTCTGTCATCGGGACAGAAAGTAGACTTTTAAATCTGAAATAATTAGTGGATTAAGCTTTTTTTAATCGGCAAAAGAGAAATAGAAAGCAGAAGCAGTAAAAGTGCCTATCTTATAGAAGTTATTAACATTATAACATCAGTCACATTTATAATCTATAGACCTGCACTGTCTATATAGGCTATAGTATACATAGTATTGTATATAATTGAGTTTAATAAAGGGGTCATCAAATTGCTTCATATATATGTGCAAAAACATAAAGTGTTTTCGTGGTGCTTTGACAAACAGTGTCAGCTTTGTTTATGGCAAAAAAAGTTTGGGGTGGTTAGATTAATGAACTATAATGTGAAATTAATATGAAGGTTTTATAAATCAAAGTATTGTGTTGTGTCACACATTATTAGTTCTTTGTTACATGTATAGTAGACCATTTTTTGTTGGTGGATAATAATGATTGCCCTTTTCACCAGCTACCACCACAAGTAAATTTCAGATCTGTGGGAAACACTGTGTTGTTAGTAAAAAATCCAAAACAAATGGCTAAAGGACATGTCAACTTAACAATTTTAAAATCTCTGGTTCACCGTTGTATTTGGTGCCCAAGCATACTGCCAAAACGCCGAAATCAGTGATGTTTTCGTCAACGATGACGATAATGAAATGATTTTGTTGACGCACCTTTTTTATGGCGATAATGTGACGATGACTAGCTAAAAATGTCTCTAAGATGACTAAAATTTGACGAGACGCTTTCGAGTTTTCGCTGACGAAACGAGACGGAACGAAAATAATTATCACAATTCACGTCATTTCTGCCTGTTTTGAGTGAAATCTGTCTGTTTTTAGCAAAAAATTATCAGCAATGCTGCCGCTTCCTATCCTTGTTTTGGGTACGCCCACCACCCAGCTGCCGCCATGTCGCGCACCAGATTTCACACAACAACAACACACCTGCGGCTGTGGCAAGTTCGAAGGACCGTGCAGGATACGCAAATAACCGGAAACAACAAGATCATTTATGGACATACTTTCAGTATAATTCATCAGAAAGAAAAACTGAATGCATATTTGTAGACGACAGTAAATGTGACCACAAACTAGGTGGGAAGAATACCACCAACCTCAAGCGGCACCTGAAGGCTCATCACGCTGATATTTTTTTAAAGGTAACTAACAAGTCACGCTGTAAACTTATCATATACATTCAATTTTACTCGACAATCTGCTTGTGACAAATTTCATAGTAAGCTTAAGGTTTTACATGTATCTACTTGTCAAACCTAAGCCTATTTCCAATACTTTTTAATTTTAATTTTTTTGTTAAAGACTAAAATTGACTACAACTTGACTAAAACCTTTTTGTGTTTTCATCGACTAAAACTTGACTAAAACCTTTTTGCGTTTTCATCGACTAAAACTTGACTAAAACCTTTTTGTGTTTTCATCGACTAAAACTTGACTAAACTATCAAGTTTCTAAGTGACTAAAATGTGACTAAAACTAAAAAGCATTTTCGTCCATAAGACAAAGACTAAAACTAAAAGGGCTGCCAAAAACAACCCTGGCCGAAATAAGCACAAATATTTAGCCGTAAATTTGATTGGATATAGAAAAGTAGGTGTTTCATTCAGAAATAGATCTGGCAGCAGACGACATATGAAGGGGCGGAGTTTACGGATGCTCCTGCCCAAGCCGACTTACTGACATCATCAAGTTCAGTTTCAGATTTTGATTGAAGCTCATGAGGGCAGTCAGCGCACATACATTTTTAAAAAATTATGACTTGCACAGATAAATTGTTTATAATAAACACTGCAATATAACATTAAAAAATAAAAATTGTCAATTTTGATTTCATTGAGACTTTAAATATCTCTTTTTTTATATTGTTTATTTATATTTACAAAAAAAAATTTCTTAAATATTTGTAATTCTGCATATTGTCACAAAATCTTTTAGGTGTTCAAACTTGAAAGCAGATCCAATAAAACTTGACCTTAACTTGACTGAACTGGAGATTTACAATACTCCTGTAATTGTGTTTTGGTGTGTTTTTCACTTCTCAGGGAAACAAAAGAACCGGGTCTCCCATTGCATGGTGTAAAGGTCACATTATAATACCCCTCATACAACACCTGCATTTGGGTAAACAGAGAAAGGGTGCCACTGTGCAAGCACAGACAAAGAGCTTATAGCCACATCAAGGCATCATGGGAAGTCCTGTTTGCCCACACTGCTTTATGACACTAAAGGTGATCATTCTCTTGACATGCATATAAAGGATTAAACGGAGACTTTTTATGCATTTAGTAAATGCATTTATCCAAAGCTACTTAAAGTCCATTCAAGCCATACTTTAAATCAGTATGTGTGTTCCCTGGGAATCAAACCCATTACATTTGTACCAGTTGTGCAACAGAAACACCTGTCTTTGCTTTGTGGTCTTTTAAATTCCAGTTCAGCGTGTCATATTGATAATAAGTGCATGTATATACTTGACATATAAGTCTGTTGTGTATGTGTAACGGCATCATGGGTTGAGTCAGCCGTGTTGAAGCAGCCGGTCCGTCTGTCGTTCCTTCAGATCAGCTTGGTGAATGTGACTCATCTACATCAGTTCACATGCTTTAAATGACACCAGCTTAATTTCCTTCATTTGTTCACCAGGATCATTTCATACGCCGGTTTTAAATGACATCAAACAAATATTCCCACGTTATATCAATTTATAGCATTTAAACAGTTAAATGTCAGGTGTTAACTTATGTAACGTGAGTAAATGTAATGTGTCCCTGGAGTGTTGCATTCATTCCCTTTAATAGATCCATAAATAAAAAGTGTCATACTTTTCTTTTGTTGCATTGTTGTGTCTAAAGTGAAGTTGGTTTTTGTGGGAGAGAGCTAAAAAAACCTTAACAGATCGTATCAGTGCTCCTGTATAGCTCAGCATTGTGTTAGTGGCGCAAAAGGGTCATGGGTTCGAAGTCAGGGAACGCAAATGCCGATAAATGTAAAATGCATCTGCCAAATGCATAAATGTCTGTATTCTCTTCAACCTGGATAATACATTTGTAGGGAACTCTACAAAACCTCTAACGGTATTTTGTTTTATTAAAAGTGTGCCGTTTTTTTTAGTTTGTTAAACAAATGTTTGTTTCTCTCATGTGGGTGGAGGTACTGTATGAAAATGCTGCTGGCAAAACTGTAAAGTAAGATAACCGTAGGTTACCATGATGAAATCTATTTGCATTCAAATCAGGCATGCCATTTCATTTTGTTATGTCCTGTATTACAAAAAGATTAGTGCAAAAAATGAAATGTGAAAATCTTTATTGCTGTAAGCAGAAGGCAAGCAGATGGGTAGGATTAAAAACAGAAATGTGAAGTTAATATTTTTAAGCGTTTAATTTTTAATTGTTAATTTTTTTTATAGCTTTTTATGTGAATTGAAAGATTGGATATGTTGTTGGTTTCACAGAAAGGCTTGGAAAGCGATTTGCCGTGGTTGTACTAGGCGTGCACCGTTAAATACTGATATACACTAAAACCCGAGTTATAGTTGTGCGTAAGCTCTACGGCGTAGGTTATCCGCTGCCTGTGCTTAGCTCTGCGTAGCCTGACATGCACCTCGCAATTTTTTTAACAGCGCGTCAGTTCTACGCGGACCGCAAGCGTTGTGATTGGTCCACCAGAACCCCTCCAGTCAGGTAAAAAAAACTGCATCATGGGTATTTCCGTTTGCAACAGTGAAAACAAAGATGAGCCAAGTCGAGGAGGGATTTAACTCAAACTGCAACAAAAGTCGCTGTTTATTTACTCCATCATTGTTGATCTTCTCAAATCATACACAGCAAGTTGCTGTTTCTTCTTCGTTTGTGGGTTAACTTGCCAAGCCTCTTCTTCTTGACGGTCGCGCTGCTATTGTGGTTACACGCGTGGATACTGCCTACCAGCGGTCTGCGCGTGTGTTTGCACATCGATGCGGACGATGACGCAAAAGTATAAATGAAAACCGCCGCGTAACCTACGCCGTCGCGGCTATGCTGTAGGACCTACGCACAACTATAACGAGCCCTTAATAATACGTGAACGATAACTATTCTGAATTGCACAGCCGATATTATTCAAAGCTATTTCCTTATCGATCTGAAATCACTGTTAGTTTGAGTTGTTTATAACATGCATTTGAAAAAGAAACACTCGTCAAACATAATTTTACATATTGTTTATTATCATGAAAATACAGCAATATAAATATATCCTTAAGACATTTCCTGGAGCTGCGTGTCTGAGTTTCTGCAAGAGAGCGCCCTCTGGCTTTTTGGATGTAGCGCCATTTCACCGTATTTCATTGAGAAGCATAGCAAGCATCACTCTCCGATTTATCGGTGCATCCCTAGGTTGTACATTCATTGGTTGTACATAACACTATAGCTAGTGCTGGGCGATAATTCGATAACGATAATTTTACCGATATAAACTTTTTCGATAAAACGATAAGGGCAGTTCGATAAGGGATCGATAATGTTTACACACTGTGCGTAATGTTGCGTAACTTGCGTGAGCACTTCCGGATGCGGCACGCGCTCTTGGTTTACAATCAGACTGTCAGTTCGACTTGAAGGAGTGGAGGATGAGGCAAGTTATTCATTTATTAGTAGAGCCCTATGATTTTCGCGATGCGGATAACGCGGACGGAATCACGGAATCCAAATGCGCGGAAACATTTTCTTGTGTGTAATGTTGGACGCGCAAACAGGGTTCGTCTAACACAGCAGACACAATAGGTGCAGTATTCTGTACTTTCTTTCAGCGCACGCACACAACCGCACAGCTTTAAAAGTATTTTTACAGGACATTCACAAATTCAGGAAACTGAGGAAAAACAGCAGATCCACCACTGCAGTGAATATACTGTATGCGTATGTGCGCTCCCACAGCAACGTGACACCCTTGACATCCATTTATCAGTGTACAGCTCGTATATGTATAACACACGCGTGATCACTGAACTAAGTTTTCTTTCTTGTTTAAGTGAACATAAACAGCTGGATGTTACTCAGTAGTATATTAAAACTTAAAGCAGTCTATCTTGGGTCTTAAAGTGACAGTAGCCTGCTGCTTTCTGTGTCAGAAATGTGTTGATTTCATAACAAATATATTTACATTTAATACAGATGCCTGAACATTAAAACAAGATTTTAGTATTTGTATTTGTCATGTTCTGAATAAAAAAGTAGTTTAAAACCATTATTAACTGTCTGGTTTTTACAATTTTCATTCAGGAGCAAAAATCTGCCTTTAAATTTGACAGGAATAAAGATTTGTTATTTATCATGATAATTATCGATATCGACTGATATGGAAAACATTTTATCGATAATTTTTTTCGTCATATCGCCCAGCCCTAACTATAGCTGTTTTATAGAGGCTGTAAAGACATTTCCGAAAGTAATTTTTGTAATTAAACACGTTATAATTGTTAGAATTGTATTGCACGTTACAAAGACTGAACTTTGTAATACTGAATTGTGGAGTTACACCATTAAACAGTTTTCTGAATTTTCACATTTATGAGTTTAGGATTATTGGGGCGGGGTTTAAAAGGTGACTCGATGATGCACCGGAGCCATCAAGCATGGCTCCGCCCCTAACACAATCACGAGCATCCATTCAGGTTGTAGCGGTGTTTGGAAGTTGAGAGAGACGGCAGCTTTCTCGCGAGTGGGCGTGGTTTCAGCCCTAACATTTCAGAGCAGAGAATACTCCCTATTTTTTTTAAAGATTTTTATCATTTATTTTATTTACTTGGGGTTATTTCGTCATTCTAATTTGGCTGGGTGGCTATTAACAATTTTTTCCGTGGTGTCACAAACTGAGACTTTACAGGAACTTTAAGTTTATTCACAGTGATGATACCTACTTGCCCTTGTAAGCTTTTTGTTAATTTATAAACACTGACCAAGGTATGGATTAAAAGGATTTTGATAGCATGGCAAATGTGCAGTAAATGAGTTTAAAAAAGCAACAAAATATTCCTTTATGGTTCAAAACATCCTTACAGCAGGAACATCTCACAGCCACCCAAATAATCACCAACCATCTTCGATCTGAAAAGTATCTCCTGTTGGCTATCATTATGTTTCCCACTCCACAATGAGTGCAACCAACAAGTTGCAGAATTTCCATAACAGAGATGGTTTTGTCTATGGTTTATGCTAAAGTTAGTTATGAAGATATGGGGGTACCACAGGAGGTGTGTCTCTGTAATTGTGGTTTGGCAGGGGATGATGCGGCTGAGCTTGGGGAGGGTAGAGTCGACCACAGATGCCTTTGTGTTTTCAAAGCTACTTCTGATTATAGTTCTCTTTTAGTCTTGACTTTCATCCCCTGCTGTCTGCACTGTTCAGCCACAACAATTACTGTATTGAGAGTTAATGAGAAGATTTTGGGAAGTGTGAGATCTGAGCTGCTCTTACAGGTTTGTTTATGAACGGCTGCAGGGCAGAAACAGTTTTTGCACGAAACCACCAACATTGTGCAAGCACAAGTTCATACGCTTATAGGCAGATTTATAGTAGAAATCACAACACTCATTGGCTTTCCAGCCAGTTGCCGTATTGGTAATAGTATTGTTTGTGGTTTCCCAATTCAAATAAATAAAATGATGATGATGATGATGATTTCACTGTCTAAGTTAACTTTAGACCCAATAGTCTGGTTATGAGTAACCCACTTCTTGCCAAAATAAATTTGATTTTGGTTACATGTCGTTTTTGCGAAAATAACTTGCGAGATGTATGATATCCCATCATGTAAGCAAAGTCAACAGTGATTACAATGCGTTTGGTTTCATTTATTTTTGGGCTATGGTTAGACGTCTATTAAATTATCCCTGACAGCACAAATTCCCTTTTTATAGCCTAGATGTCTGGGCTGTGTTTGGACGGCTATTAGACGTTTTTAAAAGCAAAATTGCTTGCTGGGTTTTCCTCTAGAATTTGCACACAGATTAGTAGGGCTGGGTAAAAAAATATTGGTTCTCCGATTTTAATCGATCTTTAATTAAACAAAATGATATCGATCGGGGAAATCAATAAGGAGTGCCCAATGGCACGGGGCAAGCGTGAACGATGCTCGGGACATTTGACAGAATTGTAACTTGGCCCAGTGCTTTATCGTCACAAAAGTTTATCATTTGCACGTTTTAAGCCTTGCCAATTTAAATAATTAAACCAAAAAGACGCAAAACAGACCTTAATGTGCTACTGAAGTCCAAAGAACGCACCCTGCAAAACCGCATCTCAAGGCGTCAAACAGCGGGCAAATATTGGGTTTACGTTTCCTTGTGCTTGAATGGACATATTTACACAAAATTATTTCATAATGCCATGATTATCCTCCTAAACCTAGTTTGTTGTGTAAATATGAACAATTCAGAAAGAAAAATCATGTGTACGTATATTAGATGTGCATTGGATCTGTGCATTACATTACATTTTAATGAATTATTGATTAGTAATCGATATTGATCTGAATCGAAATCATATAATAACAAATAATCAAATCTGCAAATTGGTCCTAATACCCAGCCATACGTGTTAGTTGCAAGAGTTTTATACATTAGAAACGGTTTGATTAATATAGATTTATGATAGTTATAATTGTAAAAACTTTAGTTTTGGGAACAGAGCTTTTGTCTTTAGACAAATATGAGGAGAATTTGAAAATGTGTGAAGTAGCTTACATAAGGTCTTTGTTTTTTTGAACATCAAAAGATTGGCAATGCTTTATCTCACTGACCCAGAATCTGTAGCCTTTTTTCCACTGACAGGTTGCCCGACCGGCTCTGTATCGGCTCTGCTGTTCTCCAACCAGATGCTTCTTCTGTCTCACTGCGCTCTGTTTATTGTTCCCATTTTGTATGCTTCTAATTTTGCACACAAATGATTGTTTTTTCTAATTATCCATTCACAATAACCAACACCTATTGAGTATTATGGAATCCTGGAATTCCCACAAAGGGTCACCGCACAAAAACAATAGACATTCCTTCAATTCCCACAGCTTTACTGGATATCTCAGAAGAAGAGAGAGTATCAGTAGCTATTGTACATGCTTTGTGTACTGTATATGATGGCACACTGTTTGTGTGTGTGTGCGTTTGTGTGTGTGTAAGGGAGGTCCCACTGGGAGAGCCTTTATTCTGTACTCATGTAATCAAACCCCTGAGAACCACAGTCTGCCTTTTTATTGACATGGGACCGGTGTTAGCGTATCTCAAGCTAAGAGACTTTAAGAGGGGGCCGAGGGCATATCCTGTTGGAACAGATGTTCAGGTTTAAGTTTCGGAGCATTGAAGCAAGGTGTTGAGCTTATCTGTGATCATATCAAAGTCTGAGGGAGAGCGAATAGGATAAAGAGGATGATTTAATTGTATAGTTAGAGCCCATTTTTATCAGACATACGATACTTGAACAAGATGTAAAGTAGACCATAGAAGAAAATAAAAAAAACTAAAATGATTTTTAGTAGGGGTGCACTATACTGGACACTTTAAAAAAAATCAGCAGTTTTGTTAAATGAACTTATATTTTATGTTACTGTAACAAATTAAAGGGACATTCCACTTTTTTTGAAACTATGCTAATTTTCCAGCTCCCCTAGAGTTAAACATTTGATTTTTACCGTTTTGGAATTGATTAAGCCGATCTCCGGGTCTGGCGCTACCACTTTTAGCATAGCTTAGCATAATCCATTGAAACTGTTAGCATCTTGCTCAAAAATATCCAAAAAGTTTTGATATTTTTCCTATTTAAAACTTAACTCTTCTGTAGTTATTTCGTGTACTAAGACCTATTACGGTATGCTAAGCTATGCTAAAAGTGGTATCGCCAGATGCGGATATCAGCTGAATGGATTCCAAAACTGTAAAAATCAAATGTTTAACTCTAGAGGAACTGGAAAATTAGAATATTTTCAAAAGATGTGGTGTGTCCCTTTAATTAATCAATATCAACTTGTTCTTTAAATGAGCATTTCACCTGTAGAAACATTCATTTTTATTGAAAGTGTGTCATATTTATAGTTGAAATGTAACAAACATTTAGAATTTGGTGCCTATTTGCCCGAGAAAAGGGGTGTTTGTAGTCTCACCCCCTCAACAAAGATATCAGACTTCCTGCTTTCAATGATGCAAAATGATGATTTTTACATCATTGAAAGAAGGAAGTGCAACACTGAAATCTGTATTTCTCCTGTCTCAGCGGCAACTGAGGGAATGATGCACGACCATTCAAAAACATGACTGGGGTTCTAACTATACAAAGCTTAAAGCAAATGGGTAAAGTGTCCCTTTAAGTTATGTCAACTTATCCCTGATCAAAACTTAAAATTATAGGTTTAATTGTCTTGCAAAACCAAGTTGTGTTTTAAAGTGAGGAAAAAATGCAATAACTTTCTAAATAATGCAACATTTTGATTCTTCTTTAAATACAATAAGTATCAGTTATATGTTGATACGCAATGGCCTAACTATAATTTTGACACTATACATAACTTTAAGTAGTGAAGTCATTCAGTTATTGCATGCCTTGCGATATGCATATGACAGAATATGAACACTTGTGATGTTTGGATAGTTCTGATATATCTTGCAACCCTAACTTTTAGAAGTGTATATCCAGGCATTTTCAACATGAAGTGTCAGATACAATTCCTCACATGTTAACATACAAAGGCATTTCAGGCATCTGTAATTGTTATCTTAGATCACACAACTATTTCAGACAGCTCTGGAATTCCTCGATGCTTCCCCGAGTGTCTTGTTGAAAAAACAATAGAAACGGAAGTTGGATGTTTTTGGGCTTCTGAAGTGATGTCACTCACAATGTTGATGTGCAAACAGAGAAACCTGGGCGACAGAAGTGATGTGTGGCTGAATCTGCAAAGAAACTGTGTGCAGGTGACCCGGTGATAGTCCTGTGTCATATGATGTTTATCCCGGTTTTAAACTAAAAAAAAATGCTGCGCTTTTTTTTTAACCCAGGGTTGGGTCAAAAAGGGACAAGCCCAGCCGTTGGGATAAATTAACCCAGAAAATGTTTATATTTGACCCAACAATGGGTTAAAACTAGGCATGGGCTGGTATGACATTTTGGCGGTATGATAACCTTAAGCAAAAAATAACACGATTTCACAGTATTGCGGTTTTGCCATTGCAACACTAAAATACATTTTATTTTTAAGCAACATACAACATGTATGCTTGGTGAAAATAAAGCCTTTAAATTTTTTTTTTATTTCAAAAAATATTTTTGTAATATATATGAAATGTAAATTACATGACTTAATGATTTAATAAATTTTGTGTAAACCCAGCTCAAACCTTGCAAACAGTATTACAGAAAATGTTAGTGGTTTTGAAACCTTAACTCTTTAAAACCTCTGTATACCTTGAAACCGGTAACCGGTCCATGCCTAGTTAAAACAACCAAGCATAAGTTAATTTACAACCCAACGGACTGGGCTCGGACCTTTTTGACCCATTTGAGTGTAATCTTTAAATCATTTTCATATGTGAATAAAAGTAATTTGTTTTTTTCTTTCTCTTTAGAAATTTTGAATATTATTTAATATACATTTGATGAACTCTGATTTTTAAATTTCCAGTTATTCGGATGACATACACTCGAAAAAGGATGGGTCATTGTCAACCCAGCGTTGAACTTATGAGGGACAAACCCAGCTATTGGGTTAAATTAACCCAGAAAAGGATCATTTTTGACCAAACAATGGGTTAAAACAACCCAGTAGTTTGGGTTGAAACAACCCAGCGTTGGGTTGAGTTTGTCTCTTTTTGACCTAGCAATTTTTTGTGTAGGATCTGCGTTCTACCTGGGAAAAAATCGGGGCACGTGTGCAGTATGTTCACCACAAAATTAATTCACTTATTTACCTAAACCTAATGTCATCATCACTCATTTATATGCCTTCCTTTCTGTAAGATTTTATTGAAATATTTGAATGAACCCAAAATGTTACCAAAAACCACACAAAGCCCTCATAAATCCAAATAACTGGATTAGAAAACGTCTTTGGAGTGGAACATGGACTGGGCGTTTTCGAAAATGATTAATATTTTAAACCATATAACAACTAAATCTTTAAGTTTTATTGGTCCAGGCATGTCTCATGACTTATTGTCACATTATATTTAGTCACTCACAAGATATCCAAAACCAATGAGATTTGGATCAGAAAGTTAGACGGGGCCATACCAGCCTCACACCTCCCGCTTTCGAATCGTTGCTTATACTCAACGTTAGTTTTTTAAAATGGCATTATTGAGTTAAGAGCTGCCAATAAAGGTTGATTTTTTTTTCTAATGCCATGTAAAGTCTTGCTGACTTCATTCTTTAAAGAATTTTCACATGCACTCGTTCTTCACCTCACATTACACTGATACTCAAGACGTTTCTATTATAGTCATCTATAAAAATGAAAATTGATCTTTTTAAGGCTTGTGTGTGTGTATATTAATACATTTTCTCCGGTGGGAGTCACACGCTGGTGTTATGGGACAGTTTGTATTTCTCATTTGTGCTCACTGAAGCTCGACAGGTGAAAAGAACAGGTGGAGGGGGGGTATTTGATCTGTGACTGATATTTAAGTTTAACAGCAGTGTTGGACTCCCAAATTCCTTTTGTGGATAATCTTTGGAATTCCAAAATCTTTGGAAAGGAAATTTTCAGTATAAAGCTTCCTAAAATATTTAAGCAAATTTAAAATTCGGCTCGAATTTTTACTTTCAATCAATTTAATTACTTGTCAAGTCCTGTATCTTCGGAATGTCGTGTGTCTGCAAATGTGTGGAATTTTCTAATAGGATTTGTTCCCCAGTTTTTTTCGAGTCTGTCAGATACTAAATTATCATCATAAATCAATATCCGGATCCCAGACATCTAAGCCATTCATAACCTCTAATTCAACACTAGCAACACAGTCCACATGGTTCCCATTTGACCCACGATTTACTACAAAGCAGCGTATAGACTTGCTTGGTCCGTGAGCTAAAATGCTTTGCCGCTAATTTCAGATGCTTCATGTTTATTGCAATTTTTAACATTCATTGATAATAAAGCAGAGTCTCAACCAAAGATATATGGAGTTAGATGTGTGTTGAATATTAAGTTTGGTGGTTTTGTCTGGGTTGTCATGCTGTTAAAGCCGAGGGCACGGGGCCAGACCTTTGCAGCTGCCGTATTTCTGTAGCGCCTTTGACCGGGTGATCACCCGTCCCCCCCTCGTCCCACAGGACCATCCTTCACTGTCCATCACTTCTGCTGAAGTCTGCCTGACTGAATGCATTGTGTATTCGGGTGGGTGTGGGAGATTCGTGTCAGCGAGGCAGTTGAGAATCAGGTTCTTATGCTTAGCTGACTGACGTTATGATTCACATTAAAAGAGAAATAAGGCTGATTTCACACAGGTGAATCATCTACCAACAGATCAGTTAGTGTAGAAACCAAACAAGGCTTAACAAAGCCCATAGGAATCCAGATAAACCGGCCTGTTGGCTTTAAATTCCTTTGTGGTTGTCTTTGTTTTGGGTTGTAGGCTTGCTTCATTTTGACCACTGTAATTACAGCTGACCCTATGAAAATAAAGGCTGGGACTCGTTTAACCACATACACACATGGGCACGCTTCGGCAGGTGGAAACAACATGATGTTTACGGTAGCTAAAACCACTATACACACCTGTTGATAAAGTCAACACAGTGTTTCTAGATAAACTAACACACATGTTAGTTAAGACAACAAGATGTCTACTTATTCTTATCAGTCTTTATGTTTACATATTAGCATTTTGCACATGCTTTTATTCAAAATCATTCTCAAAACTTTACCAGTACACCTATAGGTACGCTCTTAAACTTATTTTATTCTAATACAAAATTTACAAGCAGCCCTCTGACTGTAAATTTTATTTTTGTAGAAGTTTTAGCAGACACAAAGAGAAGCTGCACTAAAACTTAACCCAGATATATTTAGTTATTTTGTATTTTATTTTATTATTTTTAATCATTTTGAAGTACTTAAAGGGGACATATCATGAAAATCTGACTTGTTCCATGTTTAAGTGTTATAATAACCTAAAAAATGTGAAAAAGACAAACCAGTAACTTAGTTTTGGTAAACCATTCTCTCCAAGCATCTGAAAAAATAGCTCATTGTAATTTGTCTCCCCTTGTGATGTCAGAAGGGGACAATACCGCCCCCTTTATCTGCACTATCCAACCTTTGCACTGTCTTTTAGTGCACAGATTAACTCATGTGCATTTAAAAGACACACACAAAAACGGCAGTTTTGCTCAGACCTACAAAGTGGCAATTTAAACATGTTAAAATAAATTATCTATATGGTATTTTGAGCAAAAACTTCACATACGTACTCTGGAGACACCAAAGATTTATTTGACATCTTATAAAAGTCTTGAGAAATGTCCCCTTCATAAATATTATGCACAATAAATGTTAGTTTTTCACCAATTGTCTGTTTGTCTTTTATTTACTGTACACTGTTAAAAAAAAGTGCACTAAATTTTTTTAGTATAATCAACTCAGATTTACAAGTCTTTTTAACTTTATTTTTTTTTTCTTGACTTGTGATGAATTGCTGTAACTTATAAAATAAAGTTGAATTAACTTAACTTATTTTAATATAACTTATAACTTATATTAGGGCAGTTTCCCGTACAGGGATTACCCCGGATTTCCACCGACTGCGGAACGGCTGCGGATCCGTTGCGGAACGGCGGCGGAGTCAATCGGTTTCCATTCAAGTCAATGTGTGTATTTCCACTGACTGCGCTCCGAATCCGTCACAGCTCCGGCCATCCGCAGCCCTCCGGCACAAATACGCAGAGCTTCTATTTTTGACGGATGCCGGACAGCTCCGCAGGGCGGAGCCATGACTTTATCGCGTGATCATACCTGAATTCGCGAGATCTCGTGTTTTTTTCCTTTGTTAAATCTTTGCAATACAAACATTACAAAGTCATTAATACAGAAAAAACAAATAATCGACAAGAACAGAGCTAGGGGTAGTTAAATGATAAAGTATATGGTATAATAAATACATTACAGATAGAGCATAAATAAATGGTTTTAGCAGCTTTCTTATTTTTTGAATTTTGTATGGATTTGATGTACTGCTCTGTCTACGCCAGATCTCGTGTTGTGATCTGGGCTGGTTTGTTAAAAACGTCATAATTCAAGTCATAATTGGCGGAGACAGAACTAGGTATCGCGCGATCATCACGTGAATTTGCGAGACCTCATGGGTCCTCGTCACTTCAGCACGCAGCCGCTCTGCAACCAATACGGAACTGGTGGGTATTGACGGACGGCCGAGTGCGGAGCCGTAACGCAGCGGAGCAGATCTGCAGCCGCTCCGCAGTCGGTGGAAATCCGGCGTTAGACTCACTAGTCCTAGACTAAATAAATGTAAGAGCTGTCCAAACTAAAAACAACTTGTACTGAAATAACTTAAAATACATCAGTGCCCTTTGTTTTGCTTCAAAATGCACACAAGTAATGTGTAAGGCTTGTTTGTTAAAACTAGTTATATTTCATAATAAAACTAAGGCCATGTGCTGATTTAATTTAATCCCTGTTCGAGAAACCACCCCATTAAGTTTTATTTTATATTAAGCAATAAGGGTGTCACGATTTCGATTTTAAATCGAAATCGATCGAAATTAAGTCACAGCTTCGAACTTCGAATTAAAAAATGGGATCGTCGATGCTGCCACGCCCCCATGTCACGTCCGGTCGGCTTGCCAAGCGAGGGAAAAAAACTCTCAGAGATGCCTTTAAAAACATCTGTCCAGCGGAACGCGATCATATTTTAAACACGAGGGATGCTACAACTCATTGAAATGCATATCATAAACAGGATTAGTACCTAGTGATCTGACTTTGGACAGAGCGCAGCTCTCTGCACGTGAGCGAGAGTGAGAGAGGCGCAAAGATGCAGCGGGTTATATTTTAAACAAAAGAGATAGTTTGCCTCAGCTTGCATGAAACGCATTAAACTGAACAAATACATAAGGATTACTACTTTAGTTTATGTTTAGACTTCGGACAGATGCGAGAGCGCGTGCACGTGAGACAGAGAGAAGCGCAGCTGCTTATGATGCTGGATATATTTCAGATGCTATGAGTCCAAGACACGCGCATTAAGTCCATGTGCATTAAGTCCATGTGCGTGCAAGAAGGAATCCTCTCTCTACAAGCTCTCGCGTTAAGTGAAGCCCACAAACCCCCATGCGAGTTGTGCAATGTGCATGTTAATGTTAAACTATAATAATAATAATAATAATATTAAATAATGGCATATCATTTTTGTCTTCAAAAAAAAAATATATATGTAAAAATCGAGAATCGGATCGAATCGTGACCTTAGAATCGAAAATGTAATCGAATCGAGGATTTAGAGAATCGTGACACCCCTATTAAGCAACTCATCACTAGTCAAGTTGAAATGACTTGTAAAACCAAAATTATTTTACTTAAACATTTACGTAAATTTTTTTACTGTTGTGTTATATTCGCCAATCTGTCATATTGCTTCTTTACACAATCACACTTAACTTTCAAATTGAAAAACATTTTTGGTTAACTACTCATTTTCCCTCTTTCAACAACAGTAACCCTGCACTAAGTTTTAAACTTTGGTATCTAACTCATCCCACATGGTTTGAGCTACTTAGAGATGTAACAATTACCGGTTTAATGGTTAACCGCAATAATTACCGTGTCATTTTGTAAATTACCGTTTAACCGTGCCAGTGTCACGGGTCGAAAACCCCTGTCCAGCATCAACCAATTTAAGCAATAACGTGAGACAAACACATTCATTCATGTCTGATCTTATGTGTTTATGATGACAGTGCTTCTGAAGTTACATCCAAAAAATGTTCACATTTAGGCAAATATAGTTGTACTGGCACATGTTTACTTAATATATCTTTAGACAGATCCATCTTTTCTATTCTTGTTCCATTAATTGATGTGATCTGATGAGATTAAAGCTCCTTACTATTCTATTTGTTTCTTCCACGATTGCTGTGAGCGCAGGTTTTGCTAGGTTTGCCTCTGGGTCCCAAAGTTCACCTTATTTCTCACAACATACCCAGACAGATGACTTAATGATTTGTCCTGTGTTTTTATGAAAATCTGATTTAATCGCTTGTGTTTTATCTGAACTATAGATGAACATTTATCTCACGACCCCAAATGTGCCATGATTAATGTTATTTATTTGATCTATGTGAACAAAAGTGCACTTACATGTACAATCAATTTTAAATTTGGTTTTAGAAATTGTTTACAAAACCTTGATAATATTGATAATCGGGGTGATTTTGGCCACTATAACTGTGATGTCACATTTTTTATACTGTTTTGTTTCTACAACAGATTTACACTTTTACTTTACACCCCACTTGGTTTTAGGTGTGCTGTCTCACATACAACTTTTGGCTGGAAGACAATAAAACAAAAACATGGATTTGCATTGTGGGACAAACCTGGTCTATCTCAGATTACAGTGTATTATGTTTGATATATAGAGAGGTTTGGGGTTGGGTTGACTACCCAGATCACCTTGATAAATGTCTTACAACATGCTTAAAACCATGGAGAGCTGCATTGCAACTGATGGCCAACCACCCATAACTCCCTAACATTGTGTAGGCGACTTTTATAAGTAATCGTTGCTCATATTTGCTTTAGAAATGTAAAAATATGGATTCAAGCATTGTTGAGTCAGTCTCTCACATGAAAGTCTCTTCAACAAATGTGTTCATTTAGTCTAGGCATCACAACTTTTTGAAAAATTCTCCCGGACAGTTCATCTGAATTCATCACTTCATTGTTTTGTTCTCTTTCCTTTTCTTCACATCAAGGTCTGGACGAAAGCCTTCAACAGTATGTGCACAACTTTGAAAGGGAGAAGATTAATGGAGAACAGCTACTGAAGATCTCTCATCAGGACCTCGAGGAACTCGGTGTGACTCGCATTGGCCATCAGGAGCTGGTTTTGGAGGCTGTAGATCTGCTCTGTGCTCTGGTTAGTTAATAATACTTGCTATAATAATAATATTGCTTTAATTCTGAAAATTTTTTCAATTGCATTACCATCATTACCTTGCGAGTACAAAGAGACTCAGTCGACAAATGGAAAAGTTCTTTAAAATGATCTTCTATCATTATAAACCGTATATAAACAATATATAGATTACAGTACTTTCCCGGTAACGTTGATTAGTTTCACTTTTTATATCAGAAAATTGTAATATTTTTTAAATACCGCTAGTTATAGTATTTTTTTAAAGGTTGTATAGACTTTCTTTGTTTTTTCTGTATTAATTATAATAACCATATTGAAGTGATGGAGAGCTGTAGCATCACAAAACTGAAATGCATAAAATAAACAAAGCTTTTTTCACATAGTTTACCTAAAATTCTTCGGCATGAACTTCACAAACAGTTTGATAAACATACATGGCCAGGATGACCTTTTGGTTTGTTTGAATGGCTTGTGGTTAGTTTTTTGGTATCTCTGCTTATTGAAACAGACACATTGTTGATATTAAAGGAGAGAAAATGAACTGAAGTGAGGAGAGATTTGATATTAAAGGAGAGAAAATGAACTGAAGTGAGGAGAGATTTTGCCCAAAGTTCTTTTTTTTGTCATCTTTTGATCGGTTCGTTTCGATTTGAGATTGTTGAAATGTGATCTCTCTGCAAGTCTACACTGCTAAAATGGCTTTTTTTACTTAGTATTTTCATCTTGTTTTCAGTACAAATATCTAAAAATTCTTAAAACAAAATAATTTTTCAATGACCTAAGAAAATAAGTCTAGTTTTTGACGAAAATATTCTGTGCTTAAAACAATCTGCCAGTGGGTTAAGAAAAATCTTGATATTAACTTTTTTCTTAAACACTTGATTCAAATCAAGAAAACTTTTCTTACCCCTTTGGCAGATTTTTTTGTTTTTTTAAATTTTAATTAATTTGGTATTTTTTGTCTAAAATCTAGACTGGTTTTCTTAGGCAATTTTGCTCATCAAGAAAATGCATCTAGATTAAATAATTTTTAGATATTTGTAACAAAAATTAGACAAAAATACTACACTGCAAAAAATGATTTTCAAGAAAATAAATTCTTAGTATTTTTGTCTTGTTTTCAGTAAAAATATCTAAAAATTCTTAAATGTAGATATATTTTTTTGATGAGTTGCAAAGAAACATGCAAAGAAAGCCAATTTGGTAAGCTAATTTTTCTAGATTTTTTCTTGAATTTAGTGTTTCAAGTTGTGTTCAAGATTTTGAATTTAGTGTTTCAAGTTGTGTTAATGTTCAAGATTTTTTTGCTTACCCCATTTGGCAGATTTTTTTTTTGCTTGTTTTATGCACAAAATCACTTAAATTTGATATTTTTTCTTGGGTCGTTGTGCTCATCAAGGAAAAGCATCTTAATTTAAGAATTTTTAGATATTTTTACTGAATACAAGACAAAAATCCTAAGACATTTTTTTCTCGAAAATCATTTTTTTTCAGTGTAAAAGAGTAATTTTTTGCATTGTATTTTCATTCTATACACAGAGCTGAATCTAGATTATCCTTCATCATAACCGTTTTCTTTTAAACTACATTAGAAGAGACTTTACCAGTAACCAGCTTTAAGACCCTGAGACTTGTAATGTGCACCAAAAATGACTTCAACAGACTTTGGTGTCCATATGTAGTAGGAAACAAATGGACTTGATATGGACACATGGAAATGCTTAGTTTAAAGAAGTTTGATTGATGGTCATGTCATTATGCATTAATCATACAGTACATCCCAGTGTCCAGCACTCTTTCTATTATAAACGTAATAAGTGGACCCAGACCTCTTACATCAAAGGCATTTTTTTTCTCGATTTTATCTAAGTTTTTCCACAAATGGCTTTATGTTTTGTGAAGGTCAGCAAAGTTCACACTGAAGAAGATCCTCATCTATATATGAAAGACATTCAGAATGATCCTGGCCAACTGTCTGTTAAATCTCCTCTAATTCTCTTGTCTTGTCAGGAGGCACTAAAAGTCCCAAAATCCTAATAGGAGAGCCACAAACCAGGAGTTGAAAATGAAAAAACTTGAGATAAATGTAATTACAAAGTTTCACAGTCATTATATCAAAATATTTAATGACAGAAAGTGGCAAATAACCAACCACAATAATCATAATGAGGAGGCGTTCCTAATTTTGGTTTTTCTAGTAACAGTTATAAACAAATAACCAATGAATGACGTGAACTCCACTGCATCACTCTCATTGGTTGTCACTTCGAAAAGTATATCATAAATTGCATGAAGTTGAAGTTTCCTCAGCTTTGTCGCATAGCTGGACATGCCTACTTTCTGTCGCCAACGGTCACGTTGCTTTCAATAAAATAAACGAGATCGTATCACTCTGTCATTGCTAGTCGCTGACTTAAGTGCATGCAAGCATAAAGCCAGAAGTATAGTTCAGTTTTTGCGCATACGCAAGGGTCCACATACCATTTGCGTGACGCAAATTTCATCATCAGAACAGTACATGTGAACAAATTTTTTTACCATACTTTGGTAACCGCGCATACTTTGCATGCGTAGGTCACGCATGCGCGTACAGGAGAATGTAGTATGTAGTCCAGGAGATGCAGTGCATTTTGTCGCAATGCGCATGTGCCGAACGTCTGTGCACACATACGAGTCTTTGCAAGGCTGTGTGTTCAATTCTGTGCGTACGTTCGCTAAAACGTAAAAAAAACCTAACTATACTCCACTCCTGAGACTTAACTTATAATATAAAAGTAAAATTTTCATAAGCTGTCAGTTAACACATCATAAATTTGTATTATCAGGTTGCACCTGACAAGTGAAATATTATTGATCATAACTATCAGATGCTCAACAAGTTTATTACTGTGCGTTCACACCGCCACCGTCGAGAACGTCAAAGTGGCCGAAAATCATTTATTTTCAATGAGAGCCGACGGCGAGCTCCCGCGAGCAGCGGCACATCATGTACGGTGTGAGCGTCGAGGAGAGTTTAAATCAGCTCAACTTTATGGTAATGAGCTATGGACGCGGTTCAGCGGCAACCGGAAGGCGGAAAAGTTTGGTGTTGGTAGTGACAGTGAGAGGTTTTTTTGACGCTCTCGCCGGTGGCGGTGTGAACGCACAGTTAAAGCACTTGTCTTTTTATCTCAAAGATCATCCAGCATTGTGAAGTGTTTTAATATGGACTCTTTCTTTTTCAGAGAGTGCTTAGCATTTCATAATTTTGGACAGGAGTAATGAACGTCTAATTGAATTCGCGTTTAATCTTAAATTTTAGGCATTTAACCATTAAAACATTTAATACTGTTAGATTAGTGCAGCTGTGACACAAACCTTACATTGGTGATAAATTTATGAAGCACTTTACATCATAGCAAGGATCTCTACCCAAGTAGCGTTCCAAGTTAACGAGTCGCAGTGAGACTCTAAGACACTTGATGGTTTCTGCAGATCATCTCACAAAACCTTAAGTTTCTTTTGTCCTTAATCCACATCAGCCTTCTCAGCCGTCTCTTATTGTCTCGCTGCTCTGGAAATGATATTAAAGGCACTCAGGCCAAGTATTAGAAGCAGAAAGCACTTTGTGTGTTACTGTTACCAGAGCTCCAGGTCGATCCCTGATGAAATACTACTGGACAGGAAATAAATGTCCACCCCCATCTTTCAGAGGCTTTGTCCTGAGGTTTCCTGATGAAGAGACAAATGGGGAAACCAATCTCTCATGGTTCCTGCAAGAACCTCATTGATCACCTCAGGTGAAGACAACCCCCCTGACTAAGCAAAATCCTCAAAGACCCTCAGGGCAGGGGCGAAAATCTCATCTAAATGTTGGGGGGGACAATAAACATAAAATTTTTCAAGAACAATTTTTGAAGGGGACACCAATAATACAGGCAAAATTGTACTTGCAAGGAAATGGGTACAGATAGAAAACGTTTCTCTTTCTCTATGAACGGACGCAAATTTAATTTTAATACATATGAATGCAGAGGTGAAAAGAGTAATACAATTTTCTACTTAAGTAATAGTAAAGTTACTTTAATAATATTTTACTTAAGTAAAAGTAAAGTTACTGGTCTAAAAATCTACTCAAGTAAAAAGTCATTTTAATTTTAAGAGTTACTTTTTTACAGCGGGGAGAGGTTTCTAGTATAGTTCACAAAGGAAGGATATATACATCTCAAACTATGTTTTTAATTGTAAACATCTCTACAATTAAAGTGCAATAACAAATGTTAATAAAATAAAAAGCTTTTTATAACTAAGAAACATTTATGGAATTATTTAATGATTTTTACAGGTGAGTTATGCACTTTTGAAGCAAAAATAATATGAGGTCAGCAGCTAGTAAATACAATCATTATATGAAGGTTGTAATTGATGTATTGCTGGTAACATACATTGTTATTAAACTATATACATAAATGAACATATAATGAGATGAGTGCCATGGCTATACACTATACATCCTTTACACGTTTATTAGCTCCCAGACCTGTGTACCTGATGTCTTTCAATCTATCTCTCTCGCGCTCTCTCTCTCTCTGCAATGTCTAATGATCTGCGCATTCTCGAGGACGTTCTCAAGTTGTTTGACTTGACGCGAAGCTGCTAGACCTCGGAAGATAATGCGCATGTATTAAAAATGCATCGTGCAAATTAGCGGTTAAACACGGTCGGCAATTCTCAAACTCCGTACTCAAGAGCATGAACCCTACCTGAATGAAACAATCGCTTTGCGTCAATGGCCAGGGGTTTCTTTCGTAAGAATTGAATTGAGGGTCTGCATTAGCCTGCGCCTGTCTCGTCCCTCTCCATGGTTCTTTTTGCGCGTTCCCCCGCCCATCAATCAATCATCCGACCGTGGCGCGTCTTTATCACCTTACTTTTTTATTTATTTTTACTCAGTAACGGATATGATTTAACATGTAGCGAAGTAACCAACAATACTTTAAACATACTTAAGTAAAAGTAAAGTACAGATTTTAAAAACTACTCAAAGTAAAAGTACACAAAAAACTCAGTTACAGCAAGGTGAGTAAATGTAATTTGTTACTTTCAGCTCTGCCTCACCTCTGCATGAATGCATAAAAATGTTTTCTTGATCGTTTATCTGCTTCTGTTCTCAGAAAACGAAATATGTTCATGTTTATATGTCAAAATAGTCCAGTTTTAAAACATATGAGGATAAACTGATAAGTGATGGGAAACGTTGTATTGTATATAGCTTATTAACGCGTCGGCTCCGTACACTTCTCTACCACCGGAATGTGTGGTGGTGAGGTAAAAGGGGCGTGGGCAGTGGACCAAACCACTGTGAGGCAAGGGAGGGGGAATTCAAATATTTAAAACGTTTTTTTGTTGTTGCTCCGTTTGCATTTGTATTGTTTCACTTCTTACACAACTAGTTTAAGTATTATAAATCATTAAATTATTTTCAATACACATATTCTAATGATAATTTAGGGGGGACAACCCTCAGATAGGGGGGGTCCTGTCCCCCCCGACCCCCCCGGGATTTCCGCCCATGCCTCAGGGAGTAATTATACCGTCTGATTTAAAGACTTGTTTCATGTTATCCTGGTCTCTGGGATAAACATTAACTTGACACCATGACATTGTCTCTGACATAAATGTAGAGGTCTTCACGGGTCCACTTAAATCTGAAAACCCGAGGTCCGACCCGAGTGGGTTTGGGTCTAAAAGTTTCATTAGTGCCTCGCACAGGTCGGGTATAATATTTGCCGTTTCGGGTAATTTAAAATGAAGGTGTTTTTGCCAAAGAAGAGTTGGACTGTCTCGCGTGTGCATCAATTCCTTTTCCAACCCCTCATCTGTTTGTCAAGAGCGCTTGAGACATTGTGTGGCTGGTGGTAGGTTAATTTTCGTTGAGACAGACCTGTCAATCAATTTTGAATCTACATTTAAGCGGTTACCTTGGTGTCATCATTAGATAACAAATGAAAATAAATGGAGCAGCGGGCCAAATTTGTTGTGAGTTTCTTTCTTTCTGACTGGTGCGTGTGGGGTTGCAGACTGCACACATGTTGGTGACGTTTACATTTGGGTCCAGTCGGGTAAAAAATAAATGCCACTGGGTTAGACTCGAGTCTATTTTTCTCAGAGTTTGTTTCGGGTCGATTCTTTCTTTAAAAAAAGATTAATACACGCCAGGTTCGGTTAAAAAGTAATTTGGGTAGATTTCTTTGGACTTGAAAAGACTGTACATAAATGTAGAAGCAAGCATCTTTAATCCACCAACAGTTAGATATCAATACATTGTGTTTTCTTTACATTTGGAAGACATTTATATCCAAAGCAACTATTCATGCTATACATTTTATCTCCATGTGAATTCCATGGGGTGTGACATCAGTTACAGCTGGTCACCAGACACATAAAACATCCCAGATAATGCGGATCCGCCCCGGAGTCTGTTGCTATCTGGGAATGATGTAAAACCCAGCACACATGCTCACATTTTAAGGTGTGAATGTGCACACGTGAGTTTGGAGTGAGTAAATGTGTAAATGGAAAAGTTGTTTTTTTTCTTTCAGAGATTAAGATTGTATCTGATAAGGTGCATGCAAGCATAGATCTTTCAAAAAGAGTTTGCCAGAAAAGGGAGGCGCGCTCTTGACTGCACTTCAGATGTGTTATTTCCAAGATATTTAAAGTGTAGTGCAAGGTTTGCCAAATTTAGCAGCTAAATCAAGCAGCACGGGTTTTGCCAAACCACTTTTAGAGTCTAAATAGCACTGTGAAATGTTTAACAGTTTAATAGCTTGACATCATGAAATGTCTGATCACTGGGTGTTGAATTTAATATGCAATAGCTGGTGCCTGTCCAGAATAGTGCTCTGAATAGATTTCAACTGGACTTTTTTTTTCTGTCGCATAATGTAAGGCTGGGTGGAGTATTGGGAAGATATCGGTATTTTCCCACATATATTCACGTTAATTCCCATATATTCCCATTATTTCCCATGGCAAGTAAGATTAGACGTAAGCTTTCAGACCTGCTTACATATTGTGCAGCTGTATATCTTTAAACATGGAAGAAAACGCTGTCTTTGAATTGTATTTTCATTATACACAGTTTTAATAAAGGTGATTGTGACATCTCACTTGAGACTTCGACTTTTTTACACGGCACTTGAAAATTTTTTATTCTGATTGGCCAGTCACAATGTATCAAGGTTCTTTATTTGTTTAGATAACTACCGCTCAAAACTAATTACACATGGTAACCTGGATGCTGCAAATTGTTTTGACGGGTACCGTTTAATATTACACAAAATATAATATGTCTTTTAATAACACGTATGTCATCAAATTTCTAAGACTACGTTTACACGTTGGCGGCTATTTTCATAAACGGACATTTCAACCTCTCCGCTTTAAAAAATAACTTTGTGCACATATGTCAGTTTTCTGAAAAGTGTTCAATGACACGTACCCGTGTATAAATATATGCCGTCAAGAGCATGTCAAACCTCTAGTTGGTGGTGTAATGAGAAGCTCAAGCCCACGCAAGCCAATCAGAATCCCCAAAGCGGCAATAAATCACTTCCTGTTCCTCTTTTGAACAAGGTCACACTTTTGGCGTAGGTGCGAGCTCTGGTGCGAGCTCTGGTGCATACTGTGACTTTGGCTGCCTTAACATCCGTTTGTCTCAGTTTACGTGCAACCGAAGATTTTCAAAATCTCCACTCTGGCCGGAGTTTTTAGAAAGAATAGTTTTCAGAGGCGAGTTTTCGGTTTGCGTGTAAACGAAGGGTGCAAACGAAGGGAAAAATAACCATGTATGTGTAAACAGGGCCTAAGTGATTCAACCAAATAGTGTTCGTTACATTTTAACTAGGGTCGGGACTCGATTAAAAAAATTAATCTAATTAATTAGAGGCTTTGTAATTAATTAATCGAAATTAATCACATTTTAATCACATATAAATATTTGACCTGAGAACATTGAGAAGTTATTTTTTCACATGGATTTTTAGTATACCATAATGACTGAATACATAAGCTTAAGCAACAAAATATTGTTTATTTTTGTTCAACCAAGTCGTTGTACCCGGAGTCGGGCTAATGTCCACGCTAGCTGCTATATGTTTTGCATTGAGATGATACTTGAGGCTCGATGTGCTGCGGGTGATATGTGAATTCCTTGGTGCATAGCTTACACACAACCATGCTCTTATCGACGCTTCCATCCGTTCGTTTTTTATTAAAAAAAATCCCATCCACGGGGCCAACCAAAGCGATCTCATCAGCTTCTTCGTTCATGTTCACTGTGGTATGTTGTTGACTGAAGTCATGAACGCTAGTTGGTGCTCCAGTATAATCGGTCCGCCGAAACTCATCCAATGAGAAATGTTCCGTGGTGCAAAACTAAGTGCGATTAAAATGCGTTAAAAATGTTAATTAATTTAATGTAATTAATTAATCTTAATTAACGCGTTAAAGTCCCGGCCCTAATTTTAACTTCTTGTCTTATCTTAAAACTGAAAGTAAACGGGGTAAAACCGAAAATGCATTCATTAAAAATTAGCAAATAACATATTTTAAAATAATATTTTATGTTCCTTACCTAACTTATGAGGTACATAGCCGTGCAATAAATGGGATAACGTACAGTCAGCAGGTTATCGCGAAATAACATCCGATATCACTGTCAGGATTTATTTCTGCGATTAACAACCTGCTTTCTATACATTATCCCTAAAATACACAGATATTTATTAGTGGTGTATCAAGATAAAAAAAAATTCGCCAATACCGATAGCCGATTATTCTGACTGTTATCTGCCGATAACAATGCCAATATCAATAGTTTGGTGCATATATAAACGTGCATTAACTAAATTCTAAAATTACATTTTCTGAACGTTTTTTATTCATATAATGACCATTAATATTGAACATTAAACTAGTGACATTTCTTTACATTTTATTTATACACAGAATTGAATTAATTGCATTTCCTGTTATCTTTTGATTGACAGGATATATCGGCCATGATTATCGCCTGTTTTTAAAATATCAGTTGTTGGTGTGAAAATTGCCAATATCGATTATTGGCCGATATATCCGTGCATATGCTTTCATCTGACTTGTCGTTTATTTTGCTTGTTATCAGAAATAAACTACTCTAAAAGGACTAAGTTGTGTAAGTTACAGTTGTTCCATGAAAGCAGTTTGTTTATGTTGTTACTGCTAAAACCATTGATAAAAAATGACAGAGATATGATTTTTCATTAATATCACTCAGTCCTTTTTGAACAAAGATTTATAAACAAAGAATTCTAAACTGGCAGTTAGTGATTTGGAAATATTTATTGTATTTACGGTAAATATGTATGACGATAGATATGAAAGCTTATTGTATTGTATCTCAGCATTTGCTACGGTTACAAACCCGCAGTTTGTGATTTGTCTTCCTCAGAACTATGGAGTAGAGACAGATAACTTGAAGAACCTGGTGGTGAAGATGAGAAATGTGACCAAAAGCCTTCACACTTCAACGTCAGAACGCAGGAAGAGTCCTGCATGTGACAGCAGCACATCCAGCAAGATCCCAAACGAATTCCTGTCATCTGTCGTGGAGCTCATCGGATCAGCCAAAAGTCTCTTGGCATGGCTGGATAGGTACCAAATTCACCATTTATTTGATATTTGTACATCGTGTAGTGGTTTTTCATGTAAATAAGGCATATGGCCAAAAACTAAAACATGTAAAGGGCTCTTACAGGTTGAGCACAGATGATTTATAAAGGGCATTTTCTCTAAAAGCTAGACTTAACCCTGTAAGTTTATTATATTTTATTTGCAGAGCACTGCAGATTTGGTCTCGCACGTGCAGCGCTCTTATATTTATACGTTTTCCAGAGGAAAACTCAAGGACAGACAGTTGAAACCAGATACAGTCTGTCTGCCTTTCTCAAACCTCAGTGAGCAGCTAACCACATCTCGCTCATAAAAAATGATTGTTTTGTTGACACAAGCTCAGTTCCAAATCTTATTGAGCACTGCTACGAAGACGGCTGTCTCCAAAGGCACCATCCTTAATGAAACAGAACCACAGAGAGCAGGGATTAGAAATGATTTAGATATATAAAAACACAAACCAAAATCAAATAATCTCTTTTGCCTTTATAAAAACTTCCTTTATAATTGTCAGTAATCAATTATTTTACAATTTTATTGTAAAATATTGTAACCTCATACATATTTCCCAAGGGCACAGGTCGCCAAGTCCAATTCTCCATTGCATTGTTATACAATCACAATTTCAGCTTATTTCAAGAAATGTTTCAATTTCACAAAAATGCTTTTTAAATTTGTTCTTAAAATAACAAAAAATGTTGATACATTCTTAAGATTTTCAAATGAAGCTAAAGTATTCCATAAGTAGCAGTGAGTCACTTACAATGGATATAAAGGGTGTAGTACAATACAAATTATAATACACACTGTTAAGATGTCTTAATGTTATGGTATCAAAAGAATAACACGGTGTCCCAACTAAAGCAATATGTCAACCTGCCACCATGTTGATTTCAAAACAAGGCTGTGAGGGATGGAGGTCCAGAGCTTGCGCCTTACACGTATTGTTTTGTACTGGGATGCTGGTCAGTCAGCCATCAAAACACAGAAAATTACATCATTTTACCAATTTTTACAGTACAAAGAACCTCAGAAATGATGGATTGTTAAAATGAGAAGGGGATATAGGACCTAATTTAAATATAAGAGCAGTGCAATGTGTACATAAAATCTGTTTTGTTATTAGCCTGTTGGCTAATTATTAATTTCTAATGTTGTTAGCATGTTTACTTTTCTTTAATCACTACACTACAAAAAATTCTTAGTATTCTTGTCTTGTTTTCAGTAAAATATCTAAAAATAATTGAATTTAGATGCTTTTTCTTGATGAGCAAAATGACCCAAGAAAATAAGTCTAGTTTTTAGACCAAAAATATAAAATTTAAGTGATTTCGTGCATAAAACAAGCAAAAACATCTGCCAATGGGGTTAGCAAAAAATCTTGAAAATTTTTCTTAAACACTAAATTCAAGAAAAATTTGCTTTTTTGCTTGTTTTATGCACAAAATCACTTAAATTTGATATTTTTGGTCTGAAAAAATAACTTATTTTCTTGGGTCGTTTTGCCTATCAAGAAAAAGCATCGTAATTTAAGATTTTTTTTATATTTTTACTAAAAACAAGACAAAATACTAAGTAAGAAAGTAATTTTTTGCAGTGTATATAACTAAGTACATATCTTCAATTCGAACAGATTACAAAAAAACGTGTAATTAACAAAAAAGGTGTAAATGCGTTAAAAACTTTTCTCCGGTAAGTTTTTTTTTTAAAGCACATCAACCGGAATCAACAGAAGCAGGATTCATTTCTAACTAAATAACATTTGGAAACAACTTTGGGGGTTCATATGGGGTTTTACATCTAATAATTGTACAACAAACTATCAAGTAAATAGTTTGTTATAATATCAAGTCAATCACACGTTATTAAATAAATTATTATGGGCCCTATTTTAACGATCTGAAACGCAAGTGCGAAGCGCAACATGCAAGTGAGTTTGTGGGCGGATCTTGGGCGCTGTTGCTATTTTCCCGGCGTGAGAAATAACTCTTGCGCCGGGCGCAAATCAATAAGGGGTTGGTCTGAAGTAGGTTCATTATTCATAGGTGTGGTTTGGGCGTAACGTCAAATAAACCAATCAGAACGCTATCCAACATTCCCTTTAAACGCAAGGGCGCAAGTTCCATGGCGGGTTGCTATTATTATGACGGATTTACCAGGCGTACGCCAGGAGCGGTTTACAGCCGAGGAGATCGACGTTCTTGTAAGAGCAGTCAAAGGCAGAGAAGTTGTTTTGTGTGGGGATAGGAGAAACCCGCCCAAATCAGCGTAGGTTAAACAGGCGTGAGAGGAAATAGCCACAGTCTCATCAGCTGGCATCCCCATCGTTGCGCCAAGCGCTACAATAATGTCAGTAGACGGGGGAATCCCAAGCTTGCCAGCATAAATCGGGCACGCCGTGTAACGGGAGGTGGATCTGCCTCAGGACCTGACGCCAGCAGAGGACATCGCTGCGTCCACCCTCACCGCTGAAAGGGTTTGGGGGCTTTGAAATCGGACCCAAGAAACGCAAGCAAGGTCCAACCCCAAAGTACACTTACAAATCAAGTTCATATACATTAAGGTTTCTTGTGAAAACATTTTTATTATTATTTACATAAAATAAACCTAATACAGCCACACAACAAACTTATTATTATTAACTTAATCGTTATTTGCATGAGAATTTTTTAACGCAGCCACACAATAAATAAAAACTATCACCACAATGCTCACCACTATGATTCCCCTTATCTCGTGTATTAATATTTTTTAGTGTAACAATTTATGATTTGGAAAAATAACTGTTGCACCTGTGTAGATTAGATAAGCAAAGTGTATGCGCGTTGTGCACGCTATACATTATGGTCAAGCATGCGCCCTTAAAATAGCATAATGAACCACGCGCAACGCGCCACTGACTATAAACTTTTTTTTTCTGGTCAGTGGCGTAATTGTTTTTTGAAACTGCAAAATAGCATCAGTGATGGTTTGCGCCGGAACATGCCTCTTTTTTTTGCGCTGAACCGCCCAGGGAGCGCAAGTTCATTCCCTAGTTTGCCGACGTGCGTTTGTGGAGGGAAAAACCCGCTGTGCGCCGGTGCAAAATACGAATGATACATGCGTCACTGACAAAGTCAATTGCGCTGGGTGCAAGATAGGGCCCAATGTCTTAAAAAACATAACAGAGAAAATACATGGGACAAACTCTTATCTTCTAAACAAGATGGAGATGTAAACTTAGTTATTGACATAAAATATTGTATTGTTGCACTATATTGGTGCTTTAAAGAAAAGTAAACATGCTTACCACAGGAGAAATTAGTGATTAGGTGAAAGTCTTTGCTACTGTTATTACCGAGGGCGTTTACATACACAGAATAAGCGGATAACTATCAAAAATCTGCTTATTAAAGAAAACCATTTTCATGCATTTACATCCAAATCAATAAACCGGCTATGCAGACAACTGCGTTTACATGGGACTTCTCAGGTTTCTCACAGGCAGTGACGTCAACGCCTATAGTAAATATCATTCGATAGCATATCTGTCCTAAGCTATAGTGTTGTATCTCTTCTCTTGTTTGCAGAACCTTAAATATAACATGAACTTTTATTTTCACAGTTTCTCTGCCGACTACTTTAGTCAAGCGGAGACTTTTATGCGTTACTTTGCACTTACTTTTGCGTGTGACGTTTATATTTCACATGTGGAGACATGCGCACATAAAGAAAACTGTGATAAAGCCGGTTAAGATGCTTACATGCCACGAGAAATTGGGTAAAAGAAAACCGTTTTACGCGTTTAGATGACCCAACACTTTATCAGTTTATTAAGCATAATCGGCGTAAGACTGTGCATGTTAACGCACTCACTGCTACAATTGTTTTTGAACTGGCAACCACAAAGAGAATCAGATGTGTGTGTTTAATGTGGTGTCCTCTCATGTTACATGGTGCGATTGTTCTCATCCATATGGAAAAGGAAATGGAAAGTGTTTGAGTTTAATGGCTTCAAAGTGAGTTTACAAGGCAACACGTTTAATCCCATCGGTGGGGTTTGTGACCACAGACTCCTAAACTCCAGACACATGCTGATGGAAATAACTTTCTCCTTTGCTATTGTGAACGTGAACTCTCTATTCTTCTTTCTGCAGAACCCCATTGACCGGTATCAGTGATTTCACATCCACCAAAAACAAAATCATTCAGTTGTGTCTGGAATTGACCACTACAGTTCAGCAGGTCAGTACAAAAACACAAGAAGCATGTTAACATTCAGCCTCTGAAAATGTTCACATGGGTTTCACTGGAGCTGGAAACCTGGATTTAATCCAGCCCTCGAGCTAGTCATCTGAGGTTGTGTTGTCTTATAGTATTTGGGGGTTGTTACCTCAAATGTAATGAGCGAACCCCCTGGCACGCCGGCCACAGGTTTACAGGTTGATTAAAGAAGCCAGGACGCTCTTTTAAAACTGTCTGCCAACATTCCTTTGTTATCTTCCTGGCTGTGTGGCTTCTTCTCGCCTTCTTCAAGATGTTTTCTGTGGGAGTTTTGTGTCTGTGTGCCTTCATAGTTGCCATAATCACTTGAAGGCAGATGAAGCGATGGATGCTGTCTATGTGTGTTTACATTCCTGTAGATGATGAGAAGGATTTAATGACAAACTTCAATATGTTAAGATGCTTTCAGACTTACTGTTGTTTTCTGATACTCAATGATATACATCGACAGCAAGAGCAGATCTGAGTACACAAACTCTTACAATTCCTCTTACCATTCAAAACAGTTTGGTTTGTTTTATAGCAGGGTTATCGTTAACTAAAGCTATTAAAAACATTATTAATTGATATTAAATAAAATCTAGGCGTAAATATAAGTTGAAAACGAAACAATTTGTACCGTGGATTCATTTGTAAAGAAGCCACAGACTGTGATTAAAAGCACCACTAATATTGCATCTGACAAAAATGACAAAGCAGTATACACAGTAAGTAAAACATTTTACTTTATTTAAGATAACTTTACTGCGTTTCACTATTGCTTAAGAGATCGCTTGATATGTCCTGTTGTAACATCCATGTCTAAACATGTGTTTGACTGTTTTAATTTAATAAAAACATTAAACTTACCAGCCACAATTTAGTTTCTGATGCCCAAATACTGTGTTTTATACGGTAATTTAGGCAAATTGTGTTTGAAAGGTCAAACACTCAACAAAGCTTTTTTTTATCATAAAACTGTGGTATGTAACGTTACGTGTATGTAAGAGCAACCTCGCAAGCACAATAGAAATATACAAAGTTATTGATAAGGATTTATCAGCTGCAGTTAAGATTCTGATGCGTGCTAACTGTGTTGTATAGGGTAATTTAGTCACGTCGAGTTTAAAGTTTTATTTCTACTTTACTATACGTATTGTCATTTATGTGTATCATCTTTAGCACCCAGAATCTTTTGTGGCTCAAACATATTTGTGTTCGGCTGCTATTTTTACACATTAATGTTTTTAAAACATTTCCCCACATGTAATGATGGGGAATGAAGCTGTCCAATCATAGCAGCGGGCGTTTACGTCCAGGTCTTCAATGCGGCCCGCCCCTTCAAACGAACCGTTTCTCCAGACAGCCCCTAATCCATGTTACGAAATAGCGTATTACTTATTGCTTTTGAATGTAAAAACCGCGCAAACATCATAAGTAGACCTTAGACAACAGTATAAAACAATGAAATCGACAGATTCACCGCCCCTTTAAATAAAATAAATTAAACTGTACACGAAACTAATTTTTTTGTGCATGTGCACATACGTTTTTCTGCAAACCGATAAATGCAAACGCGCAACTTTGTTTAGACGGACAATGAGCGAGGTTTATTACGACGAATGGACAATAAAACAACTAAATGTTGTAAACTTTGTTTGAGACATGTTAATAAACGTAGTATCTTAAGCAACACAAACACCGTCCTGTAGACTGCCATTGTTGGTTTGGATTTACTCTTATAAACTGAACAAGCATGATGTCATTGTTACCATACATTCGCAATTTTCGTAATTTACGCTAAGAGTACATTGTCCGTATTAAAAACTTGCACTTTGATACCTTTCTTTAAAAGTTTTCGTTTTCAGGACTCAAAAAATGGGTTATTGTGAAATTGAACAGCTGAACCACATAAAAACTTTCTCTTTTATGGTTGAAAACACAACAACGGCCTCTTAGATAGTAACATTACTTAAAAACTTACAAAATAGGCAAATTAACTAAAAACTCTGAAGTTACTAAATGATTTTCTTTCACAAATCACAAGTCTTGCTTAGATCCAGAGGACCTGACTGTTTAAATTAAAAAAGAAGTTTACCGTTTTTATCTTTAATTTGCTATATTTTGATTTGTATGATTGAGTCTAAGAGAAGTAGTTACATATTCCAGTTTTATTCAGTCCTACAAAACAATGAATGTAGATTTTCCCCCCAAATACTTAAGTTTAGATATATTTCTGCATGCTTACAGGATTAAACGCTTCAGTAAATCATCTGCTAGCTGTGGTTATGTTTAACTTGATGAGAATATTAAAAAAACATTTACGATATACAAAAGAAAACATTAACTCTGTAGAAATCGTTGACTTTTTCAATATTTAAGGAATGTTGTATATCCTTTTAAAGGATGATCTATGCGGCGGGGGTCGAGAATGTTTGGTACGCAATTAACCGAGAGTTTTCAGCACAGTCAAGAGTTTAACGGTGTGGGAAAAATTCATTAGATTACGTAGTCTGTTAATGGAAGACAGGAATGCAGGCTGAGTTAATTTAGTTTCAGCTTAGTTTTTGGGAATTAAACCTGTGATCTTTGTGTTACTAGAGCGATGACCTACTGGTCACAAAACAGTCCATCAAAGTCAGAGTCATGTGACAGATAAAAAGTGTTTTAGGAAATGAGAATTTTTTGAGATTAAGTCCTATAATAAAGAGTTGCTTCGCTTGAGTCGAAATAGAGCTGTGTGTATACTGTATGTGTAACATTGTTAAAGGGACAGATCATCCATAAAATAAAATTTTGTTATTTCTCACCCATAAAACCTAATAAAACTTACAGGTTTATTTGTTCTTCAGAAACAAAACAGAGATTTTTTTATGTTTCTGTTTACATTGAGATTGGATTGCAAGCACCTCTTTCTCAAGCCATAATGTATATTTTAAATGTGAAAGCATATGAATGAGTTTGGAAAATAACATTAAAACTAAAATATTATCCATTATTTCAGAACAGTTTTGACCTTTTCCTCTCAATCCATATTTGAACTACAGTTTCATTGATGCAGTTTTGGGCATTTTTTTTAATAATGCATATCAGCGAAATACACTTTTTTTCATCAATAGTTTATTGGTTTCCTTGCATTTTTCTGATAATATTATTTTGATGATAATAAAAAAAAATTCAATAAAATAATTTTGATAAAATAAACTTCTTTCATGAAATAAAATAAAGTATACACAGCCGCAGAAAAAAATAAGATACTATTTCAATGGTCCCTTTCAGTTTTTCTAGATTTACTATTTTTTGGTTTGTGTTTAAGTAAAATAATAATTTTTATCTCATTCTACCGACAACATTTCTTCCAAATTCTTAATAAAAATAAAAAAATGTTTTTATTTGCATTTATTTACTAAAACTGAAAATGGGGAAAACATGGTAAAAAAGATGCAGTTTTCTCCGATCTTCAATACTGCAGTGAAAACAATTTCAAATTAATTTCTCAATAACAAAATACTAATGTTTTACATGTATTTTAGAAAAATTTAAAAAAGTTTTTTTTTTTTAAAAAACCCTGATTTTTACACTTTTTTACACATCTTTCATGGGTCTTGTCATGCTCTCAGTGTTTTACATTTGCTGTTGGGTGACTTTATTTTACTCCTGGTGTTTGCTTTTGTTGAAATTTTTACAGACATTGGACTGAAATGGTAACAATACCGTAGATGATGATTAAAGTCAAAACTGGAGTGGTCTCTTATTTGTTTCCGCGGCTGTATATCTAAATATTTATAAAAGAAGAACTATATACGTTACAACAACACTTTATTAAAAAAATCTGTTCTTCTTCCAAAAAACAAAGAAAGCTATATGAGGTTTGAATGACACATGTGTGTAAATAATAAATAAATTGTTGATTTTGGGTAACTTAACCCTTTAATAACAGGTGTCATATCTTTTGTAAGTATGGGAGATTTGCAGTTTGCCGTCAGTTTCAGTACTTGACGTGTTGTTTTTATCCACGCTTAATGCACCAGATGTTGGGTTTCCCTGTCCTCCTCTTCCTCACTCTTGTGTACTCCCATGATATATTGTGTAATTATCTTGTCTCGGAGTGGACGTGGAGATGTAATTCAAGCCTGAAAGCTGTTTATTTGGCTGGAGGTCATTCTCTGTGTATCTCTCTTAAGCTCTGTAATTATACAACATTCCTCTGAACTTGATCTATTTTATTATTTGCTGTGTGTTTTTCAAACGTCTCCTGTGCTTTTTGTCTTCATGTGCAGGACAACACGGTCTATGACATAGAAGAGAAGATTTTGGGTATTGTAAGTATACATTTGCACCACCTTTTTAAAACATTTTTAATAGTTTAATTTAATGCTGAACTTTATTCAGGTCCCTCCATTACAGCCCAAGTTAAGCAGCTATGTATTTGTAAAACTAAAGAAACCAAATAATGTTGAAACCATTGTTTAAGATGAAACATTACTGTCAGACATAATCCTGTCCTTGTGAATCAAAGTTCTTATTTAGTTGTTTGTTTAACTTATTTATGTGTTTGGCTTTGGTTTATTACTGTGGATTGTTAAGTGTTAAATATATTGTCACAGTCAACATGTTTGTTCCTCGAGGCTCTGTCAGTTCCCGCAAAGTTGTCCCGCTGGGACTTTTTTGTTTTTGTCTATATTCTCATGCTGATTGAAGGAGAAAAATTTATTTGACTGCCACCAAATGCCTATTTATGGTAACAGGTAGTTGTGTTATGGCTTGCTAAAGGATAAAAAGGGTGAGTTTTTAAATGTTGTTTCCCACAAAATCGGTCCACAATTAAAAAATCATCTAATGACACCTTAAATTATCCCAACTCCTTTCCCATGGGATTTGCATTTATCTTCTTCCTGTTCCTAATAACATGCTGAGAGGCAAAAACATACATGTATACTTTAGACTGTTAGGACAAAATGACTCCAATTTCCAATTTCTTTGAAAGTTTAATAGTCTTTTCTCATTCATTGCAGTCGACGGTGCTGAACAGTATTTGTGACCAGACGGTAAGAACCACCTCTGATCCTCTGATGAGCCAGTCCGCATGTCTGGAAGAAGTTCAGTTGACCAACATCAAACCAGGAGAGGGATTGGTGAGAAGACAAACATCTCAATTAAAATGTCAAAATATAAGAGGATCAGGATCAAATCATGGTAGCAGGTTGTTGTTTATAAGCTTTAACTAACTTCACCAAGATGCTTTTAAATTCCCCCTTTAATCAATAATTGTATCACTTAAACCTCAGTAAGTTCTTTATGCTTAAAGGGATAGTTCACCCAAAAATGAAAATAATGTCATTAATGACTCACCCTCATGTCGTTCCAAACTTGTAAGACCTCTGTTCATCTTCGGGAACACAGTTTAAGATGTTTTATATTTAGTCCAAGAGCTTGTTGACCCTTCATTGAAAATCTAGTAACTGTATACTGTCCATGTCCAGAAAGGTAAGAAAAAATTATTAAAGTAGTCAATGTGACATCAGTGGGTCAGTTAGAATGTATTGAAGCATCAATAATACATTTTGGTCCAAAAATGACGCTTTATTCAGCATTGTCTTCTCGTGTATGACGCGGCTGACGTGTTATCTGGTGCGCCCCAGCTGTTTGTTTGTTTTTGTGCGCCCAGGCTTCGTTTACAGTCTGAGGGAGACGCACGCTGTAAGTTTGAAAAAAAATCTTCACAAACATGTCTGAGGATAACACGTCATCCACGTCAACGCAGTCACATGACTTTAGTCTCGCGCATGCGCTTCACAACAGACGCGGAAGAGAAGACAATGCTAAATAAAGTTGTAATTTTTGGACCAAAATTTATTTTCATTGCTTCAACACATTCTAACTGACCCACTGATGTCACATGGACTACTTTGATGATGTTTTTATTACCTTTCTGGACATGGAGAGTATACTGTACGTAGATTTTTGAAGCGACATGAGGGTGAGTCATTAATAACATTTTTGGGTGAACTATCCCTTTAAAACGCTTGAATGTAACTCTACACCCTCGCCTCATTTAGTATACACAGATCTATGAATATGCTAATTAGTCCCCACCTCTAATCAATTGCACAGCTTGGACCATATACATGAACCTGTGAATTAGTCCCCACGTCCAGTTTTTCGCACCACCTCGACCATATATATATATATGCAAATATATGCTACATTCGGCAGTTTCAGACACATAAATGCAAGCGCCGATTTCACACAATGCATACTCGAAATGCACGCTTTTTTAGCACTGATGTTAAAGGGGACATATCATGAAAATGTTTGAGTGCCATAATTGGGTGCCCAGTGCCCTTATCAACCTAGAAAATGCGAAAAAGATCTTAGTTTTATAGATAAACCATTCTCTTCAAGCATTTGAAAAAATTGGTTATTGAAATCTGGCTCCCCTTGTGATGTCACAAGGGGATAATACCGCCCCTAAATCTGTACTATCCAACCACAGCACTGACATTTAGTGCAGAGATCAGCTCATCTGCATTTTAAAGGACACACCCAAACAGCACATTTTTTAACAGGAAAATACTCAACAGTGGTTGAATGATGAATTTGCTTAAAGCATATTAAAAACACTACATAGAAATATAAACAACAATAAAAACTTGATTTTCACCACAGCGGGACTTTAATACTTAACATCAATAGCTCAACGGTTTGTCGTTTATCTGATTTAACATCTTGAACCAATTAACATGATCATTAATGATCAGCTAAAAAACATGTGAAAAAGCTCCTATCAGAATCATCATTTTTAGCTTAAGCCCATGTAAAAGAGCCTAGTGATGCCATTGGTGGACTCATTGGTTTCAGTTGCTCTGTAGATGGTTGTGGATTCTACATAATGCAAACTTTGCAAATGTTTTATCCGTGTTTTCCTGTTACTCAGGGCATGTACATCAAATCCACCTACGATGGGCTTCACATCATCACTGGCACCACTGAGAATGTGAGTAAGAGCTCGGCTGACGAAACTATTTGATTCATCACAGACTTTTCACCTTATGATGCCAATGCAAAGTTAAATTTAGCTTCTGTGTGCGCAATGTTTTCATGTAGAGATCATCCACTGCAGATCAGTTGATGACCAATAGCAGATTCGTAATCATTGCTTGTGTCATACAGTAGTCCAAATTTACATTTATAATAATAGCACATGCTTGTATAAATAATAAATATGGCTTATTCATAAGTACAATCGTAATACAGATTCAATGTAACACTATAGCTTATGTGCACCAATATTAAAGGGATACTCCAGCTAAATATCAAAATTAACCCATGATGTACTCACTCTCAAGCAATCCGGGATACATATGTCCGTCATTTTTCAGACGAGCACATGTGGAGTTATTTTAGTAAATGTCCTTGCTCTTCCAAGCTTTATAATGGTAGAAAACAGGGGTCAGAACCGATCGGGTAGTGGAAAGTGCTCCGACATATGGTGCAGATGCTCTTCCGCCGACCCGAGTTCGAATCCCAACTCAAGGTTCTTTGCCAAGCCCATACCCCTCTCTCCACCCTGTACTTTCCTTTTGTCTTCTTAATACTGTCAAATAAAGGCAAAAATGGCCCAAAACATTAACTTTAAAGGTGCAGTGTGTAATTTTTAGAAGGATCTCTTGACAGAAATGCAAAATAATATACAAAACTATATTCTCAGTGGTGTATAAAGACCTTTCATAATGAACCGTGATGTGTTTATTATCTTGGAATGAGACGTTTTTATCTAAATACACCGAGGGTCCCCTTACATGGAAACATCCGCCGTGTTTCTACAGAAGCCCTTAAGTTGTCTCCGACGATGACTTTTGTCCGGTGGTGGCTACTGTAGCTTCTCTATGCATTTCAAAAGTGAGGGGTGAGCAGTGAGCACTACCTCACCCCTAGATGCTGCAAAAATTTACACACTGCACCTTTAATAGTTGATGTATATCAGACATTTAAAGTTTTGACAAAAAAGACCTCCTGATCTGTCTTCATAAAACTTTCCTTCATTCAGTCCCCAGCAGATATGACACACAAGATCCACGCTGGAGATGAAGTCATCCAGGTCAACCAGCAGACAGTAGTAAGTATCTTTTCATTTACACAAACATTTTTGCATTTCACTGTACTGCATTTTGATTGTTTTTCTTTGTGCATATGCACAAGACAGCCGTCTTTGACCGATATGCCCACGTGTCATGTGATGTACACGTTTTTTCAAACCTTTCCTTGAACGCTCGTGTTTCACAATCATTCTTACCTAATCTATATGAAATCTTATAAAACCTTCGTCATAGGCAGAAAATTACATTTAAATGAACTCAAAGTGTATTACAGTGGAGTATGACATAAGTGAGCTGATTTGCTATTAAAACTTTAGGATATGATAAAATTATACTTGATAGTGATTCGGGGTCATTTCGGGTCGGGTACATTTCTTTGGACCTGAGAAGACCTCTAGTTGGAGCTAAACTCGGCAGGACATCGGACCCGGCTGTAATCAGAAAAGTTCATGAAAGCAATAAGTCACATCTGAAGGGCGATGTAAGTCAATGTAATCCCTTCAGCAGTGACTTATTCACCATACAGCAATCGCCTTGAGAACGTATTGCTTTTATAAAATGATTAACACACAACACAAATATTAAAGCAAAACATATGCATTAATGCAACAATCCATACGGACCGACTGTGAAGAGTTACATGTTTTACATATGTTTACATTGCTAAGGATGCTGTGCAGTGATACCCAAAATCATTGGGTTTTTATAAATAAAACATGGCTTTTGTATATCTGGATAAATTGTATTCTTTTTAGCGGTACTAAAGCGTTTATGGTTGTTTGTTTCAGGTGGGTTGGCAGCTAAAGAACCTGGTGTCCAAGCTGAGAGAAGATCCTAAATGTGTGACGCTTCTTTTAAAAAAACGACCAACAGGAACCTCGGGATTCACCCCAGCCCCCCTGAAAAACATGCGTTGGAAACCGCCCGTGCCTCAGGTGTGCCTGTCACTCATATGAAAACGCTTCAGAAGAGTTGCGTGAGAACCAAATTTTGCCTTATGGTTATAAAACCATGAGTCAAAGGCATTGAATATTAAGTGATACATTTGTTAACTATTCAACTCGCTTTAATAAAGTACAGTTTGAATGGAAGCTGGTTTATTGTCTCAGAGCTGCGAGTCACATTTGGAAAAATTGTGTGGCTTGTAAGAACAATGCTGAGCTGTTTCATGGTCTTTAAGCTGCTAAGTAGTACAATAACAGGGTGATACAGATCTAATCTGAGGTCATCGTAACATCACACATCAACACTTTACCTTTATACAAAATCTCAGGACTGGTTAAAGCCAATCAACATTGAAAGATCCAACTTGTTGTTTGAAATCACAGACATGTGATAATAAATAAAGCCATAATCTTTTGGGATCAACGGGCTTTGTGAGATCAGCATCTTTATCCCTTTGTGCAAGGTCTTAGTCTCAAGGTTGCTTTTAGTAAATAATTCAGCCTTTTAAGCAGTCCATGACTTCCAAGTGCCTGTAAAAAAGCAACTCTAGATTAAACAAGATTTTCCTGGGAATTTGAACAATTCCTGTTTCTGTAGCTCAAACCATACAGGTGGACAGCCCTTTTAACTCATTCCCCGCCATTAACAAGTTAACTCACCAATTAAGAGAAAACGCTTCCCTGCCAATGACGTGTTTTTACAGCAATCCATATTTCCACTATTATCCACCAGGTAGCGCTCTTATCCAACTTTTTATAAAACGCAGACGTAACAACAGTAAAAACTCTGTGTATGTTTTGATCATCGTTCTGAATCTGATCTCTATCAAAAGTCCTTCACAAAAACACAATTATCTCAGCTTTTTGCTCAAAATTTGGTATTTGATAGGTGATAAAAAGAGAACAAAGGTAGGATAAACGTTTTTTTTTTTCTTTTTTTTGAAAGCAGAGGGTCTGTTCTTTCATTTGATATATTGTATGTTTATATATTTAAAGAAGAACATTTTCTGGAAGGCATTAAACTTTTGTATAAATCATAAAAAATGCTGGCGCTGATTGGAAACTTTTTTTTAAAATGCTTTTGGGGAAAAAGTTAAAAGGGCAAATGGAGGAAAGAAAATCATTTTGACAGCAAAAGTTTTTAAAAGCCAAAGACTGGCTGCTTTTTCTTCAATATTTGGTCTTCTTTATTTGGTCACACATTTTATTTTACTTTAATTTTGCTTTATTATTATAAATACATTAACACTACATTATTTTCTTCACATAATTAATTTTAAACATTAAGTTATATGTTTTTCCTAGGGCTGTCAAACGATTAATCGCAATTAATCGCATACAAAATAAAAGTTTGTGTTTGCATAATATATGTGTTAGTTCTGTGTGTCATTTTGTATATATAAATACACGCACACACACACACACACACACATACATGCATATATTTAAGAAACATTTACATGTATGTATGTTTTTATTTAGATTTTTATATATTTTATATTATATAAATAAAATATATATATATAAATTATTTTTTCTTAAATTTATACATGTATGTCTGTGTATTTATATGTGCATAATAATTACACAAAGTACACACACATATCATGCAAACAAAAACTTTAACATGATATGATATGCAATTAATCGCGATTAATCGTTTGACAGTACTATTTTTTGCATGATCGTAAAAATGTTTTGGTCTTAAGGGGATAGTTCACCCAAAAATGAATGTCATCATTTACTTGTTGTAAACCTGTATGAGTTTCTTTATTCTGTTGAACCCAAATTAAGATCTTTTTTAAATGATGGTACAAAGTTGATGGTACACATTGACTTCCATAGTGTTTGCTTTTCCTTTTTCATTTTTTTTTCATTTTCGTCTGAATTGTCCCCCTTAAGACGTTTCTGTTAAGCAGCCTTTAAACATTGTGCTTATTTGGTCAAAAAAAATCTGCACACAGCTAATCCAGGTGAAAGTGTATAATCCACTTAGCACATAGTCCCTAATTAGTACATTCATGAATGTTGTGTATAAGTTTGTGTGTAAAAAGATGTTTTGTAAGTACAGATTGTTCTTCTCATGTTCTACAGAGCTCCAGTTCTCCGAATAAAACCCAATCACCGGGTGACTCCACCAAACTCAATGGGAGAAAAGAAAAGCCAGCAATACTGGACCTGTATATACCTCCACCTCCATCAGTGCCTTACACACCACGGTACGACTAAGATCTTATGTCACCCTTAAACCTTTACTTTGTTCAAAACCTTGTGATATTTGTGATTAATTTCAGGTTTAATAAAATATTTGAATGAAGAGCAAAGATGTCAATTGTTTAAAGTTGGACACCATTTCCTGTTTAGTTTTTAACCACAGTGAAAGTAAATATTTGTCCTGTTATAGGGAGGTAAGGAACGGATCTTACACCAGCGTCAATCCCAGACCTAAAGGCTCGGAGTCTCCAAACTCCTTCCTGGACCTGGAGGGTCACCGGCGCTTCACCGTTTCAGAATACGACAAACTCTCTGTTCACCCTGTTGAGGTCAACGTACAGATGCGTCCAAGAGGAAAAGCTCCTTCACATGGTCATTCATTTATTACAAATCGCTACTATTAGTTTTAGGATGCCTACAATGTGTCATCTTATGTAACTAATTGTATTTTATGATTGCTATACACAGGTAAACCACGACCCCTGTCTATGCCAACAGATACATGTTTGAATGTGGCAGACCTGTATGCCAGGCCCTGGGCACAGGGACGAAAAGGTATATACAGTACATTATACATTTAAATTCACATTTTACAAGTTAAATACAATTTAACCTTTGACAAGCTATGAAATATCACTGAAAATTATTCAAAAAAATTATGAATAATGTGGGTCTCCGTAGAGAGCCGCAGGGATAATGTATTTTTGTAGGCGATAAAGCCCATTCCGTTTATCCGACAGACTTTTGGATTATAGCAAAAAATAAGTGCTGTGTTTTATGACACTTTCACTTTTCAACTTTTATGAATTTTAAGTCTAAATGCGTTTACTAGAAATGAAAAGCTAATCTTACGGTTCGTTCACACCAGACATGAATAAAGAGACTAAATTGCGCTACTCACGTATAGTTGCACCGTTAAACATTTTGGGCCCTATTTTAACGATCTAAGCGCATTGTCTAAACAGGCGTGTCCGATTCCACGTTAATTTAACAATGGAAAAAATGGTTTGTGCGCCAAGCGCACGGCCTAAAAGGGTTGTTCCTATTCTCGTAATGAGTAATGGGTGTGTTTTGGGTGTAACGTGCAAAAAACCTGGGGCCAGATTCACGAAAACGTTCTTAAGACAAAAAATAAGAAAGTTCTTAAGATAAATTATAAGAAGTTCGTAAGAATGTTCCTAAGTGCAATTCTCGAACATTTCTTAAGAAGTTCTCACATTTTTTCTTAAGAATATCTTAAATATGTGTCTTAAGAATAAAATGACAAGCTTTGGAATGAATGATACCCTGCTAATGATGTAATAAACTTATTAATCTTTTGACTAACGTTACCTTGCGATCATTAACGCGATACAAACGAGTGATACATTAAGTCTTACATGATGTTATTCGGTTTTGTAACAGAGGCCAGCTAAGGCGGTGCGGTGAGTAAATATCATTTCCTAACGTCGCAATCGGTCCATCATGCGGGTCGAAAGCCCTGGGCGTGCGTGCTTCACTCTCCGTGCTCACGGCTTCGTCTCCCGCGACCCGCGCTCACGCGTCAAGAGACGGACGCGGAGGGTGCAGCGAGCCCGGTTTCAGATCCCTCGACTCACATGACAAAGCGATTACCGGTTCGCCTCCCGCTTAGAGCGACTTTTAGCTGTAAAGTAATTCCACAATGAATGTAGGCTATTACTGAGGAAGTTAAATGTTTGCTAATATTATCACTAATACTTATTTGTGTTGCATGACATAGTAAGCCATTAAACTTCATTATATGATTGTGGAATTCCTCTTTAAACTAATCTATGTGAAGTAAATTGATTAAATTGCCATTTCAGACTACAAAATACAACATGTCACATTTAAAACAATCACATTAACTTATAAAACATCTTACATTTTGAGATTTAAGACTACTGTAAGGTTGTCCTAACTTTAAGATGTTATTTAAGACAGTTTATTTTTCGAGAATTGGAATTCTTCTTAGGTTTTTTCTTAAGAACATACTTAAGGAAAAAAATAAGAACTTTCTTAAGAAGCTTTTTTGAGAATTCAAAATATTCTTAATGTTTTTCTTAAGCTTGAATTTAAGATAAAAATGGCAGTTAAGAAGATTTTTCTTCTTAAGAATGTTTTGTGAATCCAGCCCCTGAGTCTCAGCTCTCATCCCCTTTAAAAGGCTTTTAATTGCTGTAAATGAATGGATAGCCTACATGATCTGTGTTGTATCAAAAAATTATTTACAAATATCCAAGAAAAGGTTTGTACTCTACAAATAACTTTATTTGTAACAAACAAGAGAGAAAGAATTTACAAACGTATAAAGAGCCTGCAGCTCGGACAGCGCCATGGGTTTTTTAAAAAGCATTATTTAAAAAACGGTTCTCATCTCATCATATCCACAGGTACAGCGTCATCATATACAATACATCCGTGGGGTAGCATTTTAAAAAAACATTTAAAAATAGATGCAATATTTGCATTTGTTTAAAGCAAAACATTTAATTACTTACCAGGCTACAGGTGAAGCAGCTCTTTACGCTTTCTAACGTCTCATAATCGGTCCTCGTTTATGTCCAAGAGACTCAATAATAATCTTTCACATTTTAATCCTGTGATTTTTCATATTTTAAAACATTTATGTGCGTCCATGTGATAAGCAAACGCACATTGTCGTCCCGTTTATAAGCGGATATTACTAACGTGCTCATTAAATAACAAAAACACTATTGCATCTATTTTATTTGCCTAAAAATAGCAACTCACCAACAATGCGCCTAAACACACCTCGTTTTCAGACCAGGACGCACATGGGCACAAAATTGGTTGCATTTGCTATTTAAACAACGTGGCGCTAAACTTGAAAATGTTAATTGTGCCGGGTTGAAACTAGCAAAAGACACTTGCGCCGCAGGAAGTCTACCACGTCTTTGCATTGACTTATCATGTAAATCACAGGTTACAATAAGGCTACAAGTGAACTACACCACTGTCTCTCCACATCAACGTCATCACCACCAAGCATCCGACAGCTCTTTTTAACTTTATTATACACATTTTAAAAACATGTTTCATGATGAGGATGAATCTTTGTTGGGATTTGTGCCCATATTGCGTTGTTTTTGAGATCCTCATGCGTGTTGAAGTTAAAAGTCCCTGACAAAGTCTGTAGTCCCATGTAGCAGCTTTAAAAAGTCACGAAAGGGAATATTACTGGTGTGTTTTATATTGTTGAGTAAAATGTGAAAACGTTAACCCAAGATCTTGTTTAAGGAGTTTAAAACCAAAACCTCTGTTCCAAATACCAATTGACTTTGGGACAATGGAACCAGAAGTGCCAAAATGCTAACACGCTTCCATTTTTTGTCTACATAAATACGTCATCCCTTCGGCACTCTATTCTGTTACTATTAATAAATATAAATAACATTGTTATAAATATTTTAAAGTATTTTTGGAAAGCATGGTTGCTCAGTAACACTGCTGTGGGGTTTGCATGTTTTTCCCATGTTGCTGTTGGTTTTCCTAAAGTATTCCCAGGGTGAATTGCGATTCCCAGGGTGAACCTTTTAATAAAGCAAAGAGTCACTCATTGTACTTTACTGTGAATGGTGACCACATTAACCCACACACTTTTATACCATACTGCTTGAATATTTTATTCTCAATTGAGAATGTCAAATGTTAGATTTATCAAGTTTGTTTTTGCAACATTTAATGAAATCTTCTGGTGTCTAGGTGAGGATCTGCTTTACAGATACCTAAGCAACGAACGTATACCAACTATCACAGAAGAATCTCCAGGCCCTGGATCATCGTATAAATCAATAGCAGAGACGCCCGCTCGCGGGGTCGAGTGCAGACAGAATCACAGATTCATCTTTAGTACAGACCTACACAACAGTGCCACCATCCCTTATCACGAGGACTTAATGAAAAAGACCCCCATGACATCATCACCCAAACGTCCCTCTGCGGAGCCTTCACTACTGGTCAGTTGGATCACAAGACTTAAGCTTTTGACTCACTAACGCGTCAGCTTGCCGTCTGCCCCGGGTTCCCTGTCTGTCACCTCGGTGCCTTTGTCCAGCTCTGTTTCTCACGTCCATCTCCCTTTCACTGTCTTTCTCTTGGGATTTTTCTTTGTGCCTCTTATTTACCCATAATGCTGCTGGACTAGATTGCCTTAACGCGCTTAAAATTACTCGACCTCAATGAATGTTTGGAAACACATTTTTGGGGAATTCGTTTTTGTCTTTTCAAAACCACATCAGAAAACAAAATCAGGTTTGAAATCCTAAGCTACAGTATTGATTTGTATATAAAGTCGTTTAAAATCTACCTCTGCATAGTTTATGGTTTGAAACCTAATGCAAATCCAAAACACAGCTGAGAAGTCATTTGAGTATTTAATAACTAAACCCCATGTTTTTCCAAACGGTTAAGTCTCAACCATCTCATTTCTTATCTAACAAATTACAGAGAAACAAATCATGTTGTTTCTCAACTTGTCGCTTTTGTAGATGCATAACTTGCAATAGATTTCAGGATTGGAAACTATGAGTTTGAATATTTATGTGTTACAAGAAAGTTGTGTAAGTTATTTTAATCTTTTTGTGGTATTGTGCATTGCTTTATTTGGTACATAACACGGGCAATTTAACAAGCCTGATATTTTCCTGGATGCTTATTACATGTTGAAAGCCGTGGTTTTGGGGAATGTTAGTGTTTTTCCGCACATCTTCATTAAAGGGTTAGTTCACCCAAAATGGAATGTCATCATTTACATCCATGTTCCAAACCTGTATTTTCCCTTATGTGGAAGTGGGACACAGAGCATCCACAAAACTTTATTTTATAGATCATCTCTTGAATAAATAAGCTTTCCATTGATGTATGGTTTGTTAGGATAGCTACTATTTGATACAACTATTTGAAAATCTAGAATCTGAGGGTGCAAACATTTTAAATATTGAGAAAATCGTCTTTAAACCCTTATCTGCACTGTCCCCTTGAGCGGGACACTTTAGTTTACTTTAATATTTTGTATGTGTGCATTTTAATCTTGACAAACTGTCCATCATTGGAAAGCTCTAAGAGTGTAGATTTCATTTTTTTCCAAAACATTTTAGCGGTAATAATAATGCAGTGACAGTAATTTATTAATTTGTGACAAGAGCATGCAGCAAACTGTTGACACCTAGTGGCCGCTGTTGGTAAAACACAAACCAGATTTTTTTGTGATTTTAAAGCGCACCTATTGTCTGATTCACGATTTTACATTTCCTTTAATACTTTCAACTCCAGACACCTCGGTGAAAATCTTTAGAGTGTCTTTTTTTAAAACAAGACCAAGATTAAGGGCCGGGTATACTTTCTCTCCGCGTCCGTCTCGTGCGCAAAAGGTACACTAGGTGCGGATGGCCGTGTTCGACTCGTAAGCAATACAAATGATTTCTTATTCAAATTATTACTCTACCAGGCCGTTAGGACAGCACTGATTCACGACATTTACAGTACATTAAAAAAATTATGATAGATGTAGAAAAGTAGCGGCAAACTACTGCACCATGGCAAACAAAGTTTAGAAACAACAAGAACACAAAGAACAGGAAGCAAACATTATGGTGACGAAAATGCTCCAAAGCTTTTTGTTCTTGGAAGAAGTGAAAATAAAAGAAGAAAAGACGATGTGCAAATATAATTGTTTGTAGTGGAGTGTCCTGTCTTAATATTTTCTCGCGCATGCGCTGTTGTACGCATACTGTCCGCGTGGTCTACAATTTTGGGGTGCACACGGCCGACCGCAACCCTCCTGATAACGAAAATGACGCCATGCGGACTAGTATATATTTGGCTTTAGTGGTTAAAGTCGTCCAAATGAAGCCCTTAACAACATATATTACTAATAATACAACAGTCTCATTTTTGGGTGAACTACTCATTTGAAATGAAAGCTTTCTTTGATACAAATGATTGTCGCTGAAAAATCTATGCATGATTTTTGCTTATTTGCCTTTGCTGAGATAAAATCTCATTTGTAGTGCAGGTTTACTAGCAAGTCATTGTGTGAACCCAGAAACATTTCTAGATGTGTGCACAATAATAACAAATAAAACCGAGCGTTTTTGCTTTATTAACCTGTCAAGCAGTTAAACCAACGTCAATCATGGGCCATGTTCAGCTTTAGCAGTATATTGCTTTGACTTGAGAAATGATCCTCATGTTTTATAAAACACTGAGTTTACAAACAGTTTTATTGCAATTTCTGAATGACACCGTATTAAGCATTTGTGCTTTTCATTGGTTGTTTTTGTACCGTTTTTGCATTTTGTACCAAAGCAGTGAAATCTGTCCATTAAATGTGCTGTTCTAGATATTTGATTTTGTATTGTCTTTATTTAATTATATGGTTGTTTTAATTGAAAATCAAAGTTGTTGGGACTTCGTATACCAAGTATGCAGCAGAAATGTTGACATTGAAGGAAAAACTGCATGAGATGATGAAGACCGAAGCACAAACTTTTTATTCAGGCATCACATATTAAGTAATTTTTTCACTACATACAATCTTAAATGTTTATTAAATACACAAAAATATGTTTATAGTACAAGACAGGGTTGTAAAAGTAGTGAAAGATTACAATTAATTGTGTCCGCTTTAAATAAGCTTTAGTTAGAAACAAGCAATGACGTTCACACAACATGAATGAATGCAATTTAACCTTCTTGGCCTCCTTTTCCTTTAACTCACTTCTGTGCTTTTTCTTCACGTACCAGCTTCTAGTTTCACCTAATTCCTTCATAACCGAATGGTTTCCTGCTTCACTAAACCCAATTGTTTGCTGAATTAATATTTTAATTGAATAAATGCATTGTCCTGCTGTATTTTTGTATTCATTGTGCCAAACAAAATTTTGGAGGCTTGCATTCAACACTTTTGACCTTTAACACTGCATCTTCTAGCTTTGCATGTAATGTGATTTACACAACTTTATTCAGCATAAATTAAAATCAAGCCTGTTTTGCCTTTGATGCATGGGAATATGGGATGAATATTAGGGTTACAGTGTCTATGCAAATCGAATTATCATACAGTATCTGTCATTTCTGTCATGTGATATCTGAGACATATCCTACTATTCAGAGATCAACTGTAGCTATTAAGATAAAAATCATAGATTCAGATGTTTTAGATGAACAATTTCTAGTGACTAAATGGCCACAAGATGCAATGTTTTAAATGATTAACCATAATGCGGCTAAAACAAAATCTGTAAGGATCAGCTGTCTTTCCCATGTTAAATGATGTTAAATCTTTATGTCCTGCCACAGGATCGTGATTGGACTGCCAATAACAAATTCATCAACAGGTGGGTACAGAGTCAAACTGTCTGCTGTGGTGACATTAATACTTTCTTCTATATAGCAATATTTAACTATGTAGCTAATTCTGAGGCTGTCACCAATTGTCTATTTCAAATAAAAAAGCAATGCACATCCATAATGAAACAAAGAAATTGGCTTAGAATAACACGGCTTTAATCATTTTGCTACTTGTAAACGTTACTTTGTATACTGTGCTTACAGTTGGCTCTTGCGGCTAAATATTAAATGTTCCTTCATTTGTAAATTGCTTTGAATAAAAGCCTCTGCTAAATGAATAAATGTAAATGTGCAATGTTATGCAACGCGTCTCAAACCAGAGCAGATATTTTAGTGCTGTATATGATGGAAAGCCCAGTGCTTAGCAAAATAAACACCTAAATATAAACGGTATGTTGATAATGCCACACAGATAAGTAATGTGGCCCTTGCCACATTAAAAACAAACTGTGTTGGTTAAAGGCATCACCTGTCCTATATGGACTAAACTAGTGTAACTACCCAAATTAAAGGAAAGACTAAAGACTTATCCGTTGTGTCTGCTATGTAAAGAGTTTTTGTTATCAACTCAACACATTATAGTTAAATGTTAAATGTAGTAAACCATCCACCAGCTATAATGCATCCTTTTAGTATTAAATGCTTTCTATAAAGCACACACTTTCTGTGGCTTTTAAACCTCTATTACTATTTTATACATTCAGCATACATAAAGTAAAAATAGATCATGCATGCATCTTAATAACAGTTCATTTTTTCCAAGCCTTCTGCATAATGTGCTTAAAACTGCTCAAATGTTCACTGAGCAAACAGACACAAAAACTGTGTTTATTCTCATAAATCACTGTGTATATTTACCAAGAGCAAAAATTGATTGATTTAATACATTTAGGGCGGTTTCCCGGACAGGGTTTATCCTAGTCCCAGACTAAAATGCAAATTTGAGCTGCCTTAATTTAAACATCTGACGTAACATATATCAGTGTCACTGTTTTGTCTCAAGATGCACACCTGTATTGTTTTAGGTAAGGTTTGTTTGTAAAAACATATAACTAGTCCTGGATTAATCTAAACCCTGTCTGTGAAATCGCCCTATAGAGTTTATATTGTAGTCACTAAAACTGTTCTCATACATTTCTTGCTAAGGTCCTATAGCATACATTTTTTTCATATTTAACATGTCTGGTCTTGCATTAAAGCCAAATCATCTCATCAGCAGGTACAGCAGCGGTGGCGTCCGATCCTGGTCTTTCTCTCAGGCGGTAAGAATCACATCTGGATGTTTTAATGGAAAATGTGAACTGAACATTTGTGCAGATGATTTATTTAAGTATAAAGACTGAATGACAGACCTAAACTATATCCATCTCTAACTCGCATGCATTTCTTAATTATTTGTATCAATAACCAGATTTCATCCAAATATTATAATAGCTTCACTTTTAAAAATAAAGGTCCAACACAAAGACCTTCGGTTTGTTTGGTAATGGTATAGTTCCGTAAAGAACATTTAACATCTGGAGAACCTCAAAAAGTTGAACAAGAAAAGGGAGCTGTTAATGGATCTTTAATTAACATTATTGGTCTCTCCAACAAAAGTAATGTATTACTTCTGGATGAATGATAAATTCACATAACTCTGAAAAGGAGAGCATTGTGAAACAATGACTGATGGTAATGCTGGTGTCAGGCACCTCCAGGGTACTCGGTAGGGAACACTTCTGTAGAAGTAGCTCACGCTTTGTCCCTGACACACTATGAGAGAATGCATGAGAAGAATGAATCCTCTGTCCTGCTGAACCCTGAGGGGATTTAGTTAAGTGCCATGACAATCACCTGTGCAGAACATGCTTGGAAATTATCTTCCAGATTTTATCCCATGAACTTTGGCACTGACAATCTGATAGTATAAAGCTGGTGGTAAAGTTGGTTAAGCTTAAGTTAAAAGCAACGAAATACATCAAGTCTTCATCACTGTGCTAGACCTCATCCACAACGTTAGCATCATTCATGAAAACGGGCGACATCTACTGGTGAATTATGGAAACTAACGTTTATTAAAAATTTATTTTCTCGTCTAAATTTATATTTTTTAAGTTATACCTTATAAAATATAAGGAAGGAAATAAGGAAAATATCCATTAGGAAAATTAACCATGGTTTTACTACAATTAAACAAAAAAAAACATGGTTACTGTAGTAAAACCATGGTTACCACAAAATAACCAACCATGGCTTTCAAAAATCATGTTACACTATGGTTAGTGTAGTAAATCAATAGCTGATAGTAATCAATACACCAAAAAAAAAAAAAAAAACATGATTACTACACTTTAACCACAAAAAAAAAACATGGTTAATTTTCGTAAGGGATATTACGATAAAATAGCCTGTTTTCCCAAGACTGAAAAATCTAAGCATTAGGAAGCAAATAGGATTATTCAAGCTTTATTTAAAAAATAATGCAAACTGGTTATGCGGAGCTGTCGAAGTAACACAAAAAGACGATAAAATTTAAATAAGTTGGACATAAAATATGTTATATGATTTTATTAAATATATATTAAAATAGTATAACTGCGATTAGCAAAGATTTAATTTATTTTTACCAGAGGCACGTGTCGAAATCTTATTTTTTACGGTCTTTGGTCAAACCCGAACCGATGGCATGTGACGTCAGAGATTTACCTGAACGCACCTTTAGTTGTTAAGAGATTGAGGAAATATGCTGCAGATATCCCATCCCGGCGTGTGTGTGGTGCTTTTGTATGTTAAATAAGAAGTGGTGCTGGTGGATGTTTTGAAATGTTCTTACGTAAGCAGAAGTCGAATTTATTTCTCTAAAATAATCCGTGTGCGTTTGCAAAACCCCGATGCCGGAGGACGCGTGCATTTCATTTCAGAAAATAAATATCACCGACGATCCACCAGCTCAGGTCTGTTAAACAGGTAATATATGTTAATAAAGTAGTTATTTAGGTTACCAGCTGGTAGAGTCAGACTGGGAGAGTTTACCTCAGTTGTTTTAAAGACAGACAGCATACGTCATGCTTTAACGTATGTTCATCTCATGTTCTTGTTTATATGGAAATAATTTAACTTAGGTGAATTCCATATGGGCAAATTTAATGTCCCAAGGCAAAATACCTTCTTACGTGTCAAAACAAAGCGTTTAAAAGTTACTTTAATATAATGTGTTAATCTGCTGTGCTGTCATATTGTAATAACTAACATAAAAAAAGAGGAAAGCGTTGAAAGTTTGAGGAAATTGAGCAACGCATAGTTTCAGTGTTTTTCCTCCACGCACACTGTTATCATGACATTACATTCATCATTTTCTCGTGATTTGAGTCACAGGACGAGACTGTTATATATTATGTTTAAGAAATAACTTTTACATGTGTTGAGGTGACTCATTATTAATCAATTTGATTTCTTTTACAGTGTACTAAACTAAAGTTATTAAATGTTATTAAAGGTATTAAAAGTAATTTACCTTGACGATGTCTTGTAAATGTGTAACTTTAAGATGGATGTCTTAACAGAAATGCAAAATATTATATATATTATATAACTATATTATCAGTGGTGTATAAAGACCCCCTTACATAGAAGATGCCATTTTGCCCCGCCATGTTTCTACAGTAGCCCTAAACAGTCAAACTCTAAAGAGCGCATTTCATCACTACGTTAATTGAAATGACGACGTGTTTGTCTTGTCGCGGCTACCATAGCTTCTCTATTTGTATCAAATGGGAGGAGGAGCGGTTCTGTTAATGTGTTCTGTTTTTAGATTCATGGTGCAACGCTGTGCCGTCCGCTGTGCGACACCCTTAAATGCCGCTAAAACCTACACACTAGACCTTTAAGTACATGTACTTAAAGGATTAGTCCATTTTCTTAAAAAAATCCAAATAGTTTACTCACCACCATGTCATTCAAACTGTTGATGTCTTTCTTTGTTCAGTCGAAAAGAAATTATGTTTTTTGAGGAAAACATTTCAGGATTTTTCTCATTTTAATGGACTTTAATGGACCCCAACAAGTAATGGTTTTAATGCAGTTTAAAATTGCAGTTTCAAAGGACTCTAAACGATCTCAAACGATAAGGGTCTAGCGAAACGATTGTCATTTTTGGCAATAAAAATAAAAATATGCACTTTTAAACCAAATCATGCATTTTTAAACTCAGCGCGACCTAACGTAATTGCGTAGTGACATAGAAAGGTCACGTGTTACATATATGAAATGCACATTTGCGGACCATTTTAAACAATAAACTGACACAAAGACATTAAATAGTATCATTCGACATACTACCGTCTGAACGGTCTTCTTTCTCCACACTTGTAAACACTGGGGCGTAGTACCGATACGTCATCCGTGACCTCTTTACGTGATGACGTATTACGTGAGGTCGCGATGGTGCATCACAGGACCGGAGGAAGACAAGAAGTTGTGGTTTAAAAGTGCATATTTTTTATTTTCTCGCCAAAAATGACAATCATTTCGCTAGACCCTTATGCATCGTTTGGGATCATTTAAAGTCCTTTGAAACTGTAATTTTAAACTGCATTAAAACTGTTAAGTGTTGGGGTCCATTAAAGTCCATTAAAATGAGAAAAATCCTGAAATGTTTTCCTCAAAAAACATAATAATAACATAAACAGAAAGACATCAACATTTTGGATGACATGGTGCTGAGTAAATTATCTGGATAATCCTTTAAGTACATATAGTACAGGTCAAAATGACTTAAAATTATTTAAAATAATAAAAAACAAGCTTTAAAATAAGCTAAAAGAACTAAAAAAAATTATTGATGTTTGATTGGTTTTGTAAAGAATATACATTTGTCAAGTTATGTCAAGATCTTATATTAATGTTGTTGTTGAAAATAGGGATCCTTAGCTTTGTTATGTATGTAAAGATGTATTTTTTAGGACCAGACTGAACAGATGTGATTTGATTACGTCCTTTACTCAATCAAGGAATAGTTTATTTAAATCTAAACATTTTGTTATCATCTGCCACCTTCATGTAAAGTAATTTATATAATTGTAATGAAAACGAAATTTCAATGCGAATTTAAAAGTAGGTACTGAGACATGCTTAAAACACGACACAAAAGTAAAAATGATTTCAGTCAGGTGCAGAATCAAATATCAAAAACTTTTCCCAACGATTGGAAAGATCCACAAACTATTCATTAGAAATCCAGTTGATTTTTAATCAATACAGGCAATTTAAGAACAGGGTGTGGATCTTTCCTGTTTTTTATTTTCTTTTGTAAAAAAGCAACAATGCTTTTTGCATGCAATGCATTTAAGATACCACAGAGCTGGAATAATTTTTGGGTGCATGATGTGTATACGTGCAATGTGCATGTTTAATGTGTCTGCTTTGGTGTCTTTACAGGCCTCCTTCCCCATTTCTCTGGCTCCTCCTATAGCCACTGATGAGTACAATCCAGTAATTATATTATTTCCTTCCTGATCTTATTGTATAGGAGTTTAAAACACATGTCACAGTAATACCTACTTGTCTTTAGGATGACATGGTAATAGCTGTTTGTCTTTAGGTGTCACTCAGACATAAGCCAAAGAAGAAGAGCCGTAGAGGTACGGGCCATGTTTCCTCAAATGTTTGTTTTTCTATTGGTTAGCCCCTTGGGTCACATAAACAGACAGGAACACACAATGTGTATGAAGAAATCTCTAGTTATTTCCTAATATGACACAGCACATCCAGTCAAAGCTGAAATGATTTCCTTTTTAACAGGAAGCCCCAGAATGAGCAGAAGGAGAGTTTCGGTGAAAGATCTCGACCCTGTGGACCATGAGGGATGGTTATATAGGAAAACACAGGGGAAGGGGTTTCTGGGTATCAAGTGGAAGAAGTATTGGTTTGTGCTGAAGAAAACCTCTCTTTACTGGTACACAAATCAGATGGTGAGTCACATGTCTGTACTTTCTCATCATACTCAATACTGGTTATAAAAGGTCAACATGATTTTTCAATCACTTTTGAGGATTTCTTTATCCTTCCTTTACATCTTTGTAATAAACGTATTATTAAGGCTGTCAAAAGATTAATTGCGATTAATCACATACAAAAGGAAAGTTTGTGTTTGCATAATATATGTCTGTGTGTGTGTACCGTGCGTATATGTTATGTATATATAAATACACACACATACATGTATGAATTTAAGAAAATTTTATTTAGGTATATATAAATATACATGTAAATGTTTCTTAAATACAAACATTAATGTGTGTGTATTTATATTTATTATTATATTATATATATAATATAAAATAATTACACACAGTACACACACACACATATTTATGCAAAAAACTTTTATTTTGTATGTGATTAATCGCAATTAATCTTTTGACAGCCCTACTTATTATGTTATATTTTTGTCTCTTTTTCTCTTTAAATGTATTTTTTGGTGTTTAAATGTAAAAAATGCTGTATGCTTTGCAGTAAGGTTGTAGTTTTTAATATTAGTTAATGCATTGGCTAACATGAACAAACAATAAACAAGTACTTCTGCAGCATTTAGTCATCTTAGTTCATGTTGATTTCGGCAGTTACTAATAATTTTTTAAAATCAAAATGTACAAAGTTACAAAGATTTAACAATGCTGAAATACATTATTGCTTGTTGTTAGTTCATGTTAGCTAATGCAACTAATTTTAACAACTACAATCTTACTGTAAAGCGTTACCACCAGTTTTATACATTTAAACATACAAAAAATTAAGCGCTGGGTTATTTTCAACCCACCACTGGGCCAGAATGGAAAATCCCAACCTGTTGGATTGTAATTTAACCTGTGCTTGGTTGTTTCAACTCAAAATGCTGTTTTTGTCGGGTTAAATATAAATATTTCTGTGTTAATTTAACTGGTTGGATTCATCCATTTTTTACTTTACACCAGGCTATTGTAAAGCGTTACCAAAACATTTGTGTGATGTTATTATAAAATTGTGGTGTTGTCAAGTTTCGCTGCTAAGATCAATGTTTTAAATATATATATAAATAAATATAAAGAAATGAGGGATTATTCAAACCCAGATTTTGTTTTGTTTTTCATCTCCAGGCTGAAAAGGCAGAGGGCTTCATAAACTTGACAGATTTTGTAATTGACAGGGCAATGGAATGTAAGAAAAAATTGTAAGTGGTATTTTTATTTCTTTTAATTGCGTCATTAATTTTAAGCATTTTTATGAGCTCAGGGTTTTTTTGGTAGCCAGACATGCATTAAAGAGATATTTCACCCAAAAATGAAATTTCTGTCATCTGAATGAAGAAGATATATTGATAAATGATGGTAAGCACACAGTTGATTGTAATCATTGACTTCCCTAGTAGGAAAAACAAATACGATTGAATTCAATGAGTACTATCAACTGTGTGCTTACCATCATTTATCACAATACTTCCATAATATTTGTTTTCCTACAATGGAAGTCAATGGTTTTAATCAGCTGGGTGCTCACCATCATTTATCAAGACAACTCATACTGGTTTACAACAACATAAGGGGGAGTAAATGATGACAGAATAAATTTTTGGGTTAACTATCATTTTACCTATCCTCTTAAAGTGAAATATAGTATACCGTAGTTATTTCCTCCACTGTTTTTTTTCTCACACTGATGTGATCATAAAGATTACAAAATATTTTTATCTGAACAGCCATTAACCCATTTTCTTTCTTGTATCCTTGTGATCTTGCAGTGCGATCAAAGCTTGCCACCCTAAAGTCATGATGTTTTACTTTGCTGCAGACAACAATGAAGACATGAACCTGTAAGACCGAACGCTGGCAGTTTTATTTACAAAAGTTACAGGACTGTTTTGCATTATTCATTAATATTGAACATCTTATGGTTTCAGATGGTTAAATAAACTTGGCCTGGCATCTATTCAGTATGACCCCACAGACGGTCATACGGCTGGTGAGAGATCATGTACACATCCAGTGTTTCTTACAGTATTAATTTATTCATTTATGTTTATTTAAGTTGATTTATTGAATTACAGAATGCTACAGTGAAGCCAGTGATCATGAAGATGCTGAATCCCCTAACATTCCCCCACCACCATACTGTGTGAACGGTCCAATAGACACCGTACACGAGGTAAGTTCACACTTGTTGAGGTCCTAAAACGTGCCTCCTTTAAAATTTACACACTTCATCAAGATTTCATGTTGCAGTATTGATGCACTATGATGTATCCTACTATTTAGGGAAGTCTTCCACCTCCGTATTCTTCGCCCGTTCCCAGTGAAGCCACCGGTAGCCTCTCCTCGCCCGTCAGTACCATGAACTCTCACAGCTCTGTATCCTCTATAGCCAAGCATAGGCAGTCTTGGCTAGATCTTGTATCCCAGGCCGCCACTACAACTGGAGAGACTGTGGTCTGTTCGGCTGTGGTCCATACAATAAAAGAAGCTTCACAATGCAGTGACACTACTGCACCATCTCAAGACCCACTTGGCTGTTCATCTAACACACCGGGTACCGAGATCAAGAAGACAGAACTAGAAGAATCAGAAATGAATCAGACTTCAGATGACTCCAGACATAAGAGTAAGTTAGATGGGAGCCATCTTTAAATGGATTTGACCATCAATTGCTGGTTACTACATTTGGGTGATTTCTCATTGTAACCATTCTAGATGACCAGGATGCAAATGATGATGATGATGAGCTGGAAAGATTATACTTGCATTTAAAAAGAGCCAGCCTGTCTCCAACTGGTGAGCGGAAGCCATCGTCAAAATGGGAATTACGAGCCTCGTTTATAAAGCGTAGCAAAAACCAAAAACTCAATGAGAAGATACATACCATCAGAACCCTCAACAGCACACTAAAGGTTAAACTTTAAGCAGAGGAAATAATCCTATGAATATTTTATATTTCGCTTATTACATTAGATATAAATTATGCAAATAATTACCCAGCTGTCTTATGCCTCTTCATTTTATGTGTGACCCGTGTTGCGAGAATAAGTCATAATGATGATGTTTTTATAAATGAGTTCTTTAGATTTTGATATTGACTATAAAAAAAAACTTTAAAATGATGAATAATTTTTTGGAATCTGACAAAAAAGTTACAAAGCTACACATGTTTGAAGTTGAATTTTGAGAAAAATTTAATTAAAGATTTTTGAGTGTTCAAAAACAAAATCACACATCCATACCTTAAAATCACTGATAAAACTAATAGATTTAGCACACAAAGTCAAAAACAAAACTACACTGCAAAAAATGATTTTCAAGAAAAAAAATTCTTAGTATTTTTGTCTTGTTTTCAGTAAAAATATAAAAAAATTCTACGATGCTTTTTCTTGATAAGCAAAACGACCCAAGAAAATAAGTCTAGGTTTTAGACCAAATATTTCAAATTTAAGTGATTTTGTTCATAAAACAAGCAAAAAATCTGCCAATGGGGTAATCAAATTCTTCTTGAATTTAGTGTTTTTAAGAAAAAATTTTCACAATTTTTTTGCTTGTTTTATGCACAAAATCACTTAAATTTAATACATTTTGTCTACAAACTAGACTTATTTTCTTGGGTTGTTTTGCTCATCAAGAAAAAGCATCTTAATTTAAGAATTTTTAGATATTTTTACTGAAAACAAGACAAAAATACTAAGAATTTCTTTTCTTGAAAATCATTGTTTGCAGTGTAGGAAAAATCTATATTTTAAACTTTTTCTTTCTTTTATTGTTTGATTGACGTTAAGACAAACAGCTTTAAGATCTACTGTAATGAAGGATCTAATATAATCTTACACATCAGATCCCCAACAGTTAACCAAACATTCACTTAAGACATATAAGATATTTTTAAAACTGTAATTCTGTTTATAAAACAGTTAGTTTCAATCCTTAATTCTGATTGGTCAATAGCTGTGCTTTATTCGTGATAAAATGCGGCTATGACTGCTTCACCCAATGCTTTTATTTATCACTCCGCTTCACGTCGTGCCTAAAAATGCCCTTCAGCCGTTACTTATTCACGATACAGCACTTGCCTCGAGTACCTTATAGCTTTTATAAAGCGGTTACCACACAATTAAAAAAAAATTTGTTGCAACTTTCATGAAGTTAAATCAATAAAACATTCCTTCCGCTTGAAAAAAAATTGTCGCTGACCATGAACAACACCGTTCCAATGTGTAATATGCATGAAAGCTCAAATAAAAACAACAAACCGTTCTCAAACTGATACATGTGGTTGCTAAGGGTGCAGTGATCAATAAAATTGTTGGGTGAAGCACTCATAGCCATGTTTTACCGTGAATAAATAGCCTCTCGAAATCGACATTTGCCTGTAGCTCAAAATTACACTGTGCACATTTTGACTCATTTTGCCAGCACGGGTCACATATGCTTGCCGCCAAGTAACAGACCTTTCTTAGTATTTTGTCTTGTTTTGTGCAGTTACCAAAACAAACTTTAACTAAGATACATTTATTTGAGAAGCAATATGACCTATCATAGTAATCTTGTTTTCTGTACAAAATGAGAAAAATGTGTGAGTTTATGCTTTGACCTACCCAGTCTCACAAGGTTTCGTGATATTGTCATGTAATTTTTTTAATTCTTTTTCATGATATTATCACGAATTTCCGCGTTTTTTGTGATCATATAACGAATTCCTGTTTTTGTGTGATTAAAACGTAGTGGTTACTCAACTGCTTTTTCCTATTTTCAAACCATTGTCGCTTCGGTTAAGGGTTAGATTTGGTGCTCGCATTAGAATGTCACTTTATACATTGGTTTTACTATTTTTTTCTGAAAATAGAAAACAGGAATTCGTTATACGATCACGAACAAACGTGGAAATTCGTGATAATATCACGAAAAAAGAATAAAAAAAATATGTGACTACATCACGAAATTGTCGTGAGACTGGGCTGGCTTTAACAAGAAAAAATATGGGCCTCTTAATAAGTAATTCATTCAAGTTTTTTATCTTGCCTTTTTGGCGAATATTTTTTCTTATTTCGAGCATAAACTCAATTTCAGTGCATTATGTATTTTGTGTTTTTGCCACATTTTTAACAGAATATTTGCTTATTAATATGTGTGATCGTGGACCACAAAACCATCATAAGGGTCTTTTTTATTGAGATGTATACATAATCTAAAAGCTGATTAAATAAACTTTACATTGATGTATGGTTGTTAGGATAGGTCAACGTTTGGCCGAGATACAACTTTGAAAATCTGGAATCGGAGGGTGCATAAAAATCTAAATATTGAGAAAATCGCCTTTAAAGTTGACCAAATAAAGTCCCAATTTTGACCCATACAATGTATTGTTGGCTATTCCTACAAATATACCCATGTGACTCATGACTGGTTTTGTGGTCCAGGGTCATAATAAGCATGATGTCAGCCACTCTGCTCTTTAAACATTGGCATCTATTTTTGAAAATGGCATCAACTATTAAAACAATCATCAACTATTGTTTTTTTTCTCTCTTTTTGATTTAGGCTAAAGAAGCAGATCTACTGATTTTAGAGCAAGTACTGTCCGACGACTCTTTAACTGCTGTTAAATTCAGGGAGTGGAAAGAAAACAACGCTGTCCTGTTACAGGAGGTCATTCTGAGCCAATCCCTACAGACTGAACCCCTAAAGACCCCTGGTACCTCAGCTGTGCCCCCCTCCACAGAGACACAGCAAAATTAAAGTGAAATTTCAAATAGGTTTAATGTACAAAATAAACTTGTTTGTGTGTTGAAACGAAGACTACTATTACCTTTAGTTATCATTTATTAATTTTTGTTACTGATCAGTATGTTACTATTAGGTTGCTGTATAAGGTTATTTGTTGAGTGCCAATTTGGTCTCAGTTTTCTGTATTTGAACCTTTTAGGACATGAAAAACCATAAAGTGATCTTTATTATTCATTTTTTTAGTCTACATGCAGTGCAAATGTGTTACCCTGGTAATAACTTGAAGGGCTGATTACAGTATGTAATCTGTATAGTTTTTCATTTTTGATAGGCTTGTAAATAGATCTGTTTAAATATTTATTAAATAAAAGTATGATGTCAGTTTGGGAAGTGTCATTTCTTTTTATTATATACATCCAAAAAAATATTTTCACAGTTATAAAGCAGATCTTAATTATTTAAGGTCTCATAATTTTCGGACTATTTGCTTTGTTCTGGAACAGAAATTAAATTGTTATAATTCTTAGAATACCTTCTTGGCTCATTTGGCTTTTACATGACAACACTGCAAAAAATTATTTTCAAGAAAAAAAATTCTTAATATTTTTGTCTTGTTTTCAGTAAAAAAATCTTAAATTAAGATGCTTTTTCTTCATGAGCAAAATGACCCAAGAAAATAAGTCTAGTTTGTGGACCAAAAATATCAAATTTAAGTGATTTTGTGCATAAAACAAGCAAAAAAATCTGACAATGGGTTAGGTAAAAAAAATCTTGAACATTTTTCTTAAACACTAAATTCCAGAAAAATTTGCTTACCCCATTGGCTGATTTTTGTTGCTTGTTTTATGCACAAATTCACTTAAATTGTATATTTGTTGTCTAAAAACTAGACTTATTTTCTTAGGCCATTTGCTCATCAAGAAAACACATCTTGATTTAAGAATTTTGGGATATTTCTACTGAAAACAAGACAAAAATACTAAGTAAGAAAGTCATTTTTTGCAGTGCACTTGCATGTCCGATGTGACTGTTTTTCTGGTGAAAACAAACAAATACATTTACATTAAAATGCCATTACGTTATCTTCTTCAGGCACATTCTTTCTTTTTTTTATTACGAAGCTCACAGATAAGTAACACAATATTCCAAAATTGTTTTTATTTCACTTTTGAAAAGCGATCGTAGTCGGCAGGATTCGAACCTGCGCGGGGAGACCCCAATGGATTTCTAGTCCATCGCCTTAACCACTCGGCCACGACTACATGACGTCAGGTCGGAAATCTGTTTTCTTTCTCCGTCATGAACGAAAGAAGCTTGCAATGAATCTGTCAACTGATATTTAATTACAAATTATTTTTTGTTATAAACATAAAACACAAGTACAAAACGTTACATGTTCCTGTTCCCTTTAAGCTGCTCACGTGCGCGGCCGCATGGCTTATTGAAGGCGCGTTCAGTAAAATTTTAGCCTGTGGACAAAAACATAATATCTGAAGTAAGTTATAGACAGAAAAAGCATCATAAAACAGGTAAATCATATATAGGCACGTTTTTCTTTCTTTAAGAATCTTATTTTTAGAATCAGTGCAACCCGTTTGTTCTGAACACGAGCTGCATTATCACATAACTTTATTTAACTAACTCTTAGTAATAAAACACACACACACACACACACGTGACTCTGGATGTCAATGTATCAGATGGCCACTAGATGTCCTCATAACTTCATATATGTATAACACACATACAATATGTTACACCGTTGTTATATTTCTGAGCTTGGACGGGTGTTCAGATTTGTTATTGCTAAAGCGTTAATAAGTGACACACCGCGTATTGTTATAAACTGTCACAAAACTACCGCGCGCATTTAAAATTAATGAAACGCACGTTGTGATGGTGTTTGGTTCAAGATTCAAAGTCGGGTTGTATTGAAATCCGCCTGTAAAAAGTTGCCCCGAAAAGAAACCTTGGACTCGTTGTTCTCCTGACGATTATCCACGAAAAAGACAACGGAATTATATCCACACTACACTGCAAAAAAATGATTTTCAAGAAAAGAATTGTCTTGTTTTCATTAAAAATATATAATAAATCTTAAATTAAGATGCTTTTTCTTGATGAGCAAAACGACCTTAGAAAATAAGTCTAGTCTTTAGACCAAAAATATCAAATTTAAGTGATTTTGTGCATTAAACAAGCAAAAAAAAAAAAAAAAAAATGGGTAAGCTATTTTTCTTGATTTTTTTTTTAATTTAGTGTTTAAGAAAAATGTTCAAGATTTTTTTGCTAACCCCATTGGCAGATTTTTTTGCTTGTTTTATGCACAAAATCACTTACATTTGATATTTTTGGTCTAAAAACTAGACTTATTTTCTTGGGTCGTTTTGCTCATCAATAAAAGGCATCTTAATTTAAGAATTTTTAGTTATTTCTTACTGAAAACAATTTTTTTCTTGAAAATCATTTTTGCAGTGTGTGCCATTCACCATGACCTTTATAAACTGAAAGCCCAGGTTCAGGTAAATGTGTAATTGTCCATCTCACAGTAAAATGAAAATGTATTACACTGCAAATACCTTAAACAAAATCTAATCCAAATACAGACGAACAAAACGAGCAATCTTCGCCCGAACAGGGACTTGAACCCTGGACCCTCAGATTAAAAGTCTGATGCTCTACCGACTGAGCTATCCGGGCTCGCGCCTCCATTTAGGGTCTGACGTCTGATGGCTCCTATCCTATGTCTGATACGTTGACATACAAGCATGGAATTTCTTTATCATGACCTGTTAACTATCCTTTGGTCTATGCATGGACGAAGTATTCTCGAGTGCCAGAATGAGCAAGTGTCTTCTAAAAGATTACGTAAAAGCTCTTTAAGTGGAGAAATCTTGCTTCTCCTTGAGACACTTCTGAGGAAAATGCCGCTTTTTCCACGTCACCAGTAGAAACACTCGACAAAAACGTGACCCTGGCCTGAACATATGTGACAAATAACGTTACATCTTGTTTATGTGGCATTGAGCAAAACGTGATTGTTGTATTTAATGTCATTATTAAAAAAATAAAAAAATACATGCTAAGTTAACTTAAAGTCAGTTTTTGTTATTTGCTCTTTTGTCCATAAAATCATTCTCGAAAAACATTTTGTGAAAACATTACCTCAATATCTTAAGGACTGATTGCACGCCGAGGATTGAAATTAGCGCGACATCAACGATTAAAGTCACTTTTAATCTCATAATTAAAAACGTCAAAACAAAAAAAAATCTCTTTCTCATTAATCTTGTAAAACTCTTAAGAGACTGACAAAAAATTGCCAAAGCTGACTGTATTTTAAATAATTCTGGCGGGGGCATCCAGCCACAAAAAGGGCAGCAGTGGGTTTAGAACCAGAAGAAATTGCTGCCGTGACCCGGATTCGAACCGGGGTTGCTGCGGCCACAACGCAGAGTACTAACCACTATACGATCACGGCGTGCTACCAAGCCATGAAAAAACACCACGTGCAAATCTGCCTGACTACAGCGGTCGTGTAACAGAGATGGCAGCATATTACAAGACAGAAAGGCATCCAGGAACGTCCGAATCCAATGTTTGGTTTACTTCCTGAGATATCTTTATCGTCTTGTCCCACAATTCTATGCATGTGTATATTTCATTTTTTACAACTTTTGATTGCATTTCTAGCAAGAAATTAGGATTGTAGTTTTCAAATATGGGATAAGTTATCACAAACTCAAACCGAATTCCATTACACTGCCTATGAAGGCTGTTTGAATGTGTTTCGGATACAGCCAGTTTCTGCTGTACCTGCAGTTTCAGGACCACAATTCCATGACCCTGGTTTTCAAGCCACGTACCAAACTGGAGGCCGTAGTTTTAGGACAGAAGTTCTAAGACCCTGGTGGCAGCGCCAACTTTTGGATAACTAAAAAAAACTGCAGTAAACCAATGCAGTATTTCCACCAAATACTAACAACTTACAGTTTTAAAGGTTTCATCCAAAATACTACTTTCTGTCGTTTATGCATCTTAGTTTTTATTCTTAATCATTATAAATTAGCTCATTATCAGGTAAAATAAAGATTGAATAATATGCTATGGCCATCTTAACCAGTTATTTCAAAGGGTGGAGAACAAACCAAGAATGACTTTGGGGGCAGATTCAAGATAATATATTTAATAAAAAAAAAACCAATAGACACTAAAAGACAACAGTGAATTCATTATAATGATAACGATAAAAAATATAATTTTGAAAATTATTTTATATTTAAGACAAAAGCGGAGTTCACACCATAACTATAACAATAAAGATACAACGAACAATATCATTGGGATCACTTTCTTGAGCGATTTTTCCCCAACTGATAAAAGATAAACCATTGACAGCCAATCAAATCGATTTGAACTTCAAGTGCACGCGCAATTAAAATGACAGTGGAAAAGCTCACTGCGGAGGTCTATAACATAAAATGACCTCAGGTATCCAGCGCTGATGCAGTTGCTGTGAAATTCACTATGTAATGTTTTTTTCCTACCACACTGATTACGCCAAAAGTAAGATATTAACTTAGATTACACAAACTAGATTCACTGTTTAGACTTACACGAAACGGAGCGTGTTAAGGACATGGTTACCCACTGTGTAAATGCAACAACAACAAAGTATTTACATATTCAGTGACATAAACAATTGCAACAGTTTTTAATACAAAAAATATCCAATAAAAGTTAATGTCATTAAAGGCAAGTATTTGCTCGAGTGCCCAGCGCGTGAGCGAATTAGCATAAAGTTATCGTTATAATGTGGACACTAATATATTTATCGTTATAGTTATCGTTATAATGTGAACAACCCTTAAGAATATTACACCAAACACCCTCTTTTGCCCATCTTTAATCCAGTACAGCTTTATGGAGCATTTATACACATAGAGCATTTATGAAGTCTTTCACCTGTATGTGTTCTCCGGTGTGTAACTTAATGTTAATGCCCATTAAAACTTTTCCCACATGCCCTACAGTGATGAGGTTTCTCCCCTCATCATGTGAAGTCTCTGATGAACTCTGAAATGAGATGGATCAGAGAAGCTTTTTCCACAGTGAGAGCAGATGTAAGGTTTCTCTCCAGTGTGAATTCTCTCATGAACTTTTAAGGAACCTGACTGAGTAAATGTCTTGTTACATTGAGAGCATTTGTACAATTTTTTACCTGTATGAGTTCTCTGGTGTCTCACTAAATATTCACGACGATCAAAACTTTCCCCACAAACACTGCAGTGATGAAGTTTTTTCTCTTCTGTGTGAACTCTCTGATGAACTCTGAAATGAGATGGATCAGAGAAGCTTTTTCCACAGTAAGAACATATGTAAGGTTTCTCTCCAGAATGAATTCTCTCGTGGACTTTTAGGGAACCTGACTGAGTAAACGCCTTGTCACACTGAGAGCATTTGTAAGGTTTTTCACCTGTATGAGTTCTCTGGTGTGTCACTAAATGTTTACGCTGATTAAAACTCTTCCCACAAACACTGCAGTGATGAGGTTTCTCTTCAGTGTGAAGTCTCTGATGAACACTCAGGGTACCTGGATCATAGAAGCTCTTACCACATTGAGAGCAGACGTAAGGTTTCTTCCCTCCTGTGTGAAGTCTCTGATGAACTCTGAAATGAGATGGATCAGAGAAGCTTTTTCCACAGTGAAAGCAAACATAAGGTTTCTCCCCAGTGTGAATCCTCTCGTGGACTTTTAAGGAACCTGACGTAGTAAACGTCCTGTTACACTGAGAGCATTGGTAAGGTTTTTCACCTGTATGAGTTCTCTGGTGTCTCACTAAATGTTCACGATGATTAAAACTCTTTCCACAAACACTGCAGTGATGAGGTTCCTCTTCTTTGTGAAGTCTCTGATGAACATCAAGACTTTGTTTGCTGCTGTAGTAATTGCCACATTGAGTGCAGTAGAAAGGTTTTTCTCCACTGTGTCCCTTCATGTGGCCTTTCAGCTGAAATAAGAACTCAAAATCCTTCCCACATTGCTCACAGTTAAACGGCTTCTTCTTCGTCTCTCTTTGCTCTTCTGAATGAAGTTTCTTCTCTTGAGTTTGTGCTGTCAGTCGCTCTTCTGATGTTGAGGACGTTATTTCTCCATCACAACATGATTCACTCTTCACGTCTGAAAGAAACACAATACAATTAAATTTGCTTTTCACTTTCATTTACACAATAAAGGTTAAATTGAGATTCTGAATCTTTTTCTATATTCAAACAGAGACAGAAGACAACTGTCAGTCCTGTTATTACAGCTGGGTCATAAGGCTGCAAAATGATTAATCATGACTAATTGTTCGGAGAAAAAACTTTTTATTTACATCATATATGTGCAATTATCTGATGGTCTAGCCCATAGTTGGGTAAAATTGAAAGGCAGCCAGTAAATGTGACCCATGCTTAATGGCCGATATATGGCCTTTAGTCTTGCGCATGCGCTTCACAACACACGTAGAAGAGTAGACAATGCTGAATAAAGTCGTTTTTGTTATTTTTGGACCAAAATGTATTTTCGATGCTTCAACACATTCTGACTGACCCACTGATGTCACATGGGCTACTTTGATGGTGTTTTTATTACCTTTATGGACATGGACAGTATATCCGACTAAATATAAAACATCTTAAACTGTGTTCCTGAAGATGAACGGATGTCTTACAAGTTTGGAACGACATGAGGGTGGTCATTAACTCTTTCACCGCCAGCGTTTTAAAAAAAAGTTGCCAGCCAGCGCAAGCCTTTTTTATGTTTTTCACCAAAGTTTAATGCCTTCCAGAAAATGTTCTTCTTTAAATATATAAACATACAATATACCAAATGAAAGAACAGACCCTCTGCTTTCAAACAAAAAAAAACCGTTTCATCCTACCTTTAGTGGTTCTTTTGCAATCAGCTTTTGAATATGGGTAGGTTTTTGCAAAAACACCATATTTTGAGCAAAAAGCAAAAATAATTCCATATTTGTGACGGACTTTTCATAGAGATCCCATACAGAGCGATCTTTAAAACAGACACGGACATGCAGCCGCTTGCCATAGGGCAATACTTTCCGGGTTTAAAAAGTTGCGGAAGGGCGCCACCTGGTGGATAATAGCGGTATTGCGGAAAGACGGAAAATCTCGTCATTGGCGAGGAAGTGTTTTCTCTTAATTGACGAGATATTTTGTCAATGGCGGGGAAAGAGTTAATGCCATTATTTTCATTTTGGGGTGAACTGTTCCTTTAATGCAGCACGACGCGAAGCAGAGTTACACCGCGAGTGTGTATTAATTTTCAAATAATTCAAAGGACTGGAGAGTTACCCATAGATATGTATAAAGGCTAGATGTCTCGCCCACGCTGCTGGCCAATTGAGTGGAACATCCGCATTTGGCGGCCATCTTACCACAGGCAGCTCGCTCACTCATAGCATTGAGTTTTAATGGTGCAGGTACTTTTAAATGACCATAACTTGCTTCATTTTTTTACCGATTTTCAAACGATTTAGTTTGTTATAAACGTCAAAGATGTACCTATGACACTGCATACTTATACAAAAAAAATCATGAAACATGTTAAAGCATCCAGAATGATAGCCACATTAATAACGTTTGTAAGAAACCAAACCGTTTGAAAACTGGTAGAAAATTGAGCAAGTTATGGTCATTTAAAAGTACCTGCACCATTAAACGCAATGCTACGAGTGAGCGAGCTGCCTGTGGTAAGATGGCCGCCAGGTGATAATGTTAGAGACTCCGCCGTTACACATCTAGCCTTTATACATATATATATATGGAGTTACCACAGACATTGCTAAAAGACAGGTTAGATGTGCATTTTACAGAAAAAGAATCAATTATTCAGAAAAAAGCATTTAACAGCCCTGTGGTATAAACATAATTATTATACAAAGTACACAAACATGTAAACAAAATTTTTTATTCTGCAAACGATAAGTACCATTCATTTTTTGGTCTTTTGGTTCGCGAGTTTGTGACTTAAAACCCCCTTTTATAAATCATGTACTCAAATGAAAAAAAGGTAATAAATACAACAATAATTGAGGAGACATACCTGAGAGAATGAACTCATCATGACCATGATTATAATTGTCTTCATATTCATCTGCTGTTTCTGTTTTTATCTCCATCATCAGGTTCCTGCAGTCATCCAGTTGTTCTGAACACATCTTCAGTGTGGTCTGCAGGATCTGCTGCTGTTCTCCAGCGTTACAGACAAAATCCAGAGACTCTGTGGAGCTCCCATCAGTCAAATACACTGAAGATTCACAACAAACCACATCCACATCCTAACAACACACATAGTAAGATTATAATGATTTGATGTTGTCTGATTCAGGTAAATGATGTTTAAGCTGTACAAACCTCTCTCTTCAGTCCTTCATCTCCTCTTAACCTCAGCTTTGTCTCCAGTAACGCCACCTCTTTCTTCAGCTGAGAGATTTCTGTGATGAAATCCTCAATATCCAGCATAGACAGATCAGTTCCTACTGATTTACAGCACAGCACATCCATCTCATCTCTCATCATCAACATCTCAACAAATACACAGAGACAAGACTCTGTTTACATTCAGAATAGAAAAACGCTTTTTTTTCTTTAGTGTGTTTATCGGCGGAGTAAATAGCGCCCCCTACTGTACTGGAGAGAGAAGACGCTTAACGCTGCTGCTGCTTCTAGGATTTAATGGCGTTTGGCAAACAAACTGAAAGGTTAATTCCCGGTAAATTCTACTGACAAGGAGTGTAAAGCGCATAATGGAAAGGATGCTAGAGCTACTCCTCTGAAATAAAAATAAATTGATTTGTGTGTGTTTTTTGACACACAAAAATAAAAGTGTCTTCAAAGTTACTTCTAAGTTACTACTATGTGATTTATAAACGTGAAACTGAAGGAATAATGCAAAATGTAAACGTATTTGATATCTCACTTTATTAACTTGGGATTTTTCATCCTTCAAATTTGGTTGGGTGGTAAATGAGTTTTAATAACACATTTTTATATATATAAAAAAAATGTTATGTGTTGTGACAAGCTCAGAACACATTTAATATCTGACTTTACAGGGACACAGGTGCCACTAGGTTCAATGGGAATTTGGTGTGATGCCCATCCTTATACTGCCAAATATATGACTGCCCAGCGACAACTGATCCCTTTCTTTGTGCTCTTGCAGCTCTTTTAAATCCTTTAATAATAATAATAATAATAATAATTATTATTATTATTATTTGGAATAAAAACACAATTGTGAAAACCGGTATATAATTAAAATCGACACAACTTAAACGTTTGAATGGTTTACATGCGCTGTCAATACAGTTCATTACCACCTTTTGAGTTACAACAACTTAATGCTCAGATCACATTGGTAGACTTGTTCATTCGTCATCCGGAAAAGAAGAAATTCTATACAGTAGTAAAAAACCTTTGCTTTTCACAATGTGAATAAAAATCAATTGTTTTTGTTCCTGCATAATATCGGGTCAACATTTGTGCTAAATATACACTAAATATAAATATATGCTAAATATACATTTACAGTGTGTATAGAGTTTAAGGCGCTATGATGATTTCAAGTGTAGTTTGTTAATTAGTTTTTTTTTTCTGATGAGTCTTGAGACTTCCGGAATGAGTGATTCAAGGAGCTTTATTGTCATTTTAACCATACACTCCCCTAAAGGATTACAAGGAACACCATACTAATATTGTGTTTGACCCCCTTTCACCTTCAGAAGATGCCTTTAGTGATGCACCGAAATGAAAATTCTTGGCCGAAACTGAAAACCGAAAAAAGGAAACCAAGGCCGAAAAACCGAAACACCGAAATAAATTATTACCGTATGCCAATTATTAGTACAAATGCATTTATGGCCATCACTGTGTACCAACTTTACTAGGGGTGTGTGACGGATCAAAAAACTCACAGTTTGGATCACATTACAGTTTTTGAGGCACAGGGCAGATTATTTTTCGGATCAGCAAAAAGCAGGTGGGAAAAATCTAATAAACAATAAAGAAATTGCAAACATTTATAAAAGAGAACAAAGTTGTACATTAATAAGGTCTGAAATTAGCATTAGGTAAAGAAATCAAATTAAATGAATCATAACACAATCAATTAAATATATTATTATTTTTTAGAGCTATTTGTCTCTTTGTCATGGGTTGTTTGATTAACATTAATGACACAGACTTAAGTAGGTTAATCTGACTGTAATCTATACATACTCTTAAGACATAAACAAATGTTTTTATTAGAAAAAGAATACTGTAGAGAGAATTTTGTTTATATGTGCCTTGTCAATAACAGCGAGATTTTATGTTTGCTTGTTTTTTTTTTACGCGTTTCTCTAGTATGTGCACTATTGAGGGCACTTAAACGCATGCACATACAGAGACCGAGGGTGAATCCCAAACAGCGCAACAGTCGCTCCACATAAAAACGTTACGTTGTGTTTCGTTGCTTTATTCGCCAAATGTATGTTAATGGATTACAGTATGAGACACATTAGCGCGACTCTCTCTAAAGTTTACACATCAAGACATGCTTAATCTTTGCAGACGCGTGCAAACAGCTCGACCGTGAGTGAAACCTGCTTGAGCACGAAGGGGAGGGGTGGGAGACGACTGATCACCGTGAGTGAAACCCAAGCGCTACCGCACAGATGGGAGGGGCGCGGTTGACATTCATTTTCGGTTTACATTTTCGGCTGGATTTTTTATTTCGGCCCGAAACCGATAATGCCATTTTCGGCCGAAATTTTCGGCGACTGAAATTTCGGTGCACCCCTAGATGCCTTAACTCTTTCACCGCCAGCGTTTTTAAAAAAAGTTGCCAGCCAGCGCCAGCGTTTTTCATGATTTTCACCAAAGTTTAATGCCTTCCAGAAAATGTTCTTCTTTAAATAAATAAACATACCATATACCACATGAAAGAACAGACCCTCTGCTTTCAAACAAAAAAAAAAACGTTTCATCCTACCTTTAGTGGTTCTTTTGCAATCAGCTTTTGAATATGGGTAGGTTTTTACAAAAACACCATTTTTGAGCAAAAAGCAAAAATAATTCCATATTTGTGACGGACTTTTCATAGAGATCCCATTCAGAGCGATCTTTAGAACAGACACGGACATGCAGAAGCTTGCCATAGCGCAATACTTCCGGTTTTAAAAAGTTGCGGAAAGGCGCCACCTGGTGGATAATAGCGGTATTGCGTAAAGACGGAAAATCTCATCATTGGCGGGGAAGCGTTTTCTCTTAATTGACGAGATATCTCGTCAATGGCGGGGAAAGAGTTAATTCTACATGGCATTGATTCAAAAAGGTGCTGAAAGCATTCTTTAGAAATGTTGGCCCATATTGATAGGGTAGCATCTTGCAGTTGTTGGAGATTTGTGGGAAGCACATCCAGGGCACGAAGCTCCCGTTCCACCACATCCCAAAGATGCTCTACTGGGTTGAGATCTGATGACTGTGGGGGTCATTTTAGAACAGTGAACTCATTGTCATGTTCAAGAAACCAATTTGAAATGATTCGAGCTTTGTGACATGATGCATTATACTGCTGGAAGTAGACATCAGAGGATGAGTACATGGTGGTCATAAAGGGATGGACATGATCAGAAACAATGCTCAGGTAGGCTGTGGCATTTAAACTATGCCCAATAGGCACTAAGGGGCCTAAAGTGTGCCAAGAAAACATCCCCCACACATTACACCACCACCAGCCTGCACAGTGGTAACAAGGCATGATGGATCCATGTTCTCATTCGGGACTCTACCATCTGAATGTCTCAACAGACCAGGACCACACCCTTAAATGCATTGAAGCAACTGCCATGTGATTTGTTGATTAGATAATTGCATTAATGAGAAATTGAACAGGTGTGAATTACACAGTGAAACGAAACATTATAGTGCTACACAGAACTACAGAGAGTCACATATACAACACAGAGCTACACTAGGAAAAAAATCAAGAAGTGGTAACAAGGTTTCTCTCTAGAACTCATGGGTCTCCATGCCATCTGATCGAACAAGAGTTCTCCAGTATGTCACTTAATGTTCATGGCGATTAAAACTTTCCACAAACCCTACAGTGATGAGGTTTCTCTCAAGTGTGAACTCTCTGATGAACTCTGAAAGTAGATGGATCAGAGAAGCTTTTTCCACAGTAAGAGCAGACGTAAGGTTTTTCTCCAGAATGAATTCTCTCGTGGACTTTTAGGGAACCTGACTGAGTAAACGCCTTGTCACACTGAGAGCATTTGTAAGGTTTTTCACCTGTATGAGTTCTCTGGTGTCTCACTAAATGTTCACGATGATTAAAACTCTTCCCACAAACACTGCAGTGATGAAGTTTCTCTCCTGTGTGAAGTCTCTGATGAACTCTAAAATGAGATTGACAAAAGAAACTTTTTTCACAGAGAAAGCAGACGTAAGGTTTCTCCCCAGAATGAAGTCTCTCATGGATTTTTAAGGAACTTGAACGAGTAAATGTCTTGTCACAGTGAGAACATTTGTAAGGTTTTTCACCTGTATGAGTTCTCTGGTGCATCACTAAATGTTCACGCTGATTAAAACTCTTCCCACAAACACTGCAGTGATGAGGTTTCTCTCCAGTGTGAAGTCTCTGATGAACAATTAAAGTAGCTGAATTAGAGTAGCTTTTTCCACAGTGACAGCAGATGCAAGGTTTTTCTCCTGTGTGAACTCTCTGATGAACCCTCAAACGAAATGGATTATAAAAGCTCTTACCACAGTAAGAGCAGACATAAGGTTTCTCCCCAGTGTGAAGTCTCTGATGAACTCTGAATTGTGATGGATCAGAGAAGCTTTTTTCACAGAGAGAGCAGACGTAAGGTTTTTCTCCAGTGTGAATTCTCTCGTGGATTTTTAAGGAGCTTGATTGAGTAAACGTCTTGTCACACTGAGAGCATTTGTAAGGTTTTTCACCTGTATGAATTCTCTGGTGTCTCACTAAATGTTCACGATAATTAAAACTCTTTCCACAAACACTGCAGTGATGAGGTTTCTCTCCCGTGTGAACTCTCTCATGGATTATCAGATGAGATGCATCACTGAAACGTTTATCACAGTATGAACATGGATAGAGTTTCTCTTGAGAGTGTGTTTTTTCGTGTGACTTTAAAGAGCATGACTGTGTGAAGGTTTTTCCACATTGACTGCACTGATACGGTCTCTCATTGGTGTGTGAACACACATGTTTATTCAGATTGGCTCGCTGGTTGAATCTCTTCTCACAGTGAGGACACTCATACAGTTTCTCTCCTGTGTGAATTCTCTTATGAATACCAAGACTTTTTTTGCTGCTGTAGTATTTGCCACAATCATTGCAGTAGAAAGGTTTTTCACCACTGTGTCCCTTCATGTGGCTTTTCAGCTGAAATAAGAAATCAAAATCCTTCCCACATTGTTCACAGTTAAACGGCTTCTTCTTCGTCTCTCTTTGCTCTTCTGAATGAAGTTTCTTCTCTTGAGTTTGTGCTGTCAGTCGCTCTTCTGATGTTGAGGGCGTTATTTCTCCATCACAACATGATTCGCTCTTCATTTCTGAAAGAAACACAACACAATCTTTTTCTATATTCACACAGAGACAGAAGACAGATGCCAGTCCTGTTATTACAGCTGGGTCATTAGGACTGCAAAACAACTAATTGTGACTAATCGTTTGCAGAATAAAGTTTTCGTTTACATCAGGTAAATAAACTTGTAAAAATACAACAATAATACAGATGACACATACCTGAGAGAATAAACTCATGAACATCATTATGATTGTCTTCATATTCATCTGCTCTGGGTTCTGTTTTTATCTCCATCATCAGGTTCCCACAGTCCTCCAGTTTAACTGAACACATCTTCAGTGTGGTCTGCAGGATCTGTTGCTGTTCTCCAGCGTTACAGACAGAATCCAGAGACTCTGTGGAGGTTTGATCCTCCTGTAAGCTCTGTTTACTGTCACACACTGTAGTGTCCTGAGTGTCTGTGGGCTTTGACTCAGTATAATCGAGTAAAGTGAGACTGAGCTCTGAGTTCTGTGTGTGTCTGGATTTCTCTTCAGAGAGTTTAGAGTCCAGCAGTGGCTGTGGTGTGCGGCTCTGATCTCTGCTCATCCACACTGAATCCAGACGTCCATCAGTCAAATACACTGAAGATTCACAACAATCCACATCCTAACAACACACAGAGTAAGATTATAATGATTTGATGTTGTCAAACAGGTAAATGATGTTTAAGCTGTACAAACCTCTCTCTTTAGTCCTTCATCTCCTCTTAACCTCAGCTTTGTCTCCAGTAACGCCACCTCTTTCTTCAGCTGAGAGATTTCTGTGATGAAATCCTCAATATCCAGCATAGACAGATCAGTTCCTACTGATTTACAGCACATCACATCCATCTCATCTCTCATCATCAACATCTCAACACTAAACAAAACAGAGACAAGACTCCGTTTACATTCAATAAAACACTCAAGAGAGAAAAACACTGAGCATTCACAAACACATCACACGCGAGCTCTTTCTTTGTTTCTTTCTTGGGTTTAACTGCAGAGCGCCCCCTACTGTAATGGCGAGAGAAGACGCTCAATACTTCTTCTAGGATTTGGCAAACTAACTTAAAGGTGCATTCCCGCCCCCTACTGAAAAGGAGTGTGAAGTGCATAACAGAAAGGATGTTTAAAGCTAGAACTACTATAGTAGATATAGCTAAGCGTTACACAAAAGGGAGCTTGTTGATTGTACAATTTATTTATATATAATACTTACGTTTAGTAAGCTTCTAGTAATAATTCAGATCACCATGGCAAAAGCATGGCACCTTATTTCTACATAGTACACCCTGAAGAACATGGTAAGTCAAAGACATATTGCACGTGAGCGAATAATCAAATAAATATCTTGCAGATGTAGAATGCAGACTTCAGATAGACATCTTCAAAATACATACTGTACATACTGTTTTACATTTAGACTGGCTTGACCGCAATTTAAAAAAAGCTGCAAACTCGCATAAAAATTAACATTGATTTCGTTTTACCTCACGGACTTACATTAACGGTTCGTGTTTCTCTTTCTTTCTTTATTTAGTTACTTATCTACCCAGCAGACACGTTCAGTTTCACTTCTCCCTTACATCATATTATCTTCATAAATCAATCGATCGGAAATCATTAAATATAATTATATATTTTTGTTCACACATTTTAAATGAAGAAAGATATAACAAAATTATCTAAAATAAAAAGAAATGACTGACAAAACATTTCATTCACTTTAACGAATCTTACCACAGCAGCTTAGCCGCTAGCTATCTCTGATTTACATCAATCAAAAGCTTCTAAGATTATCTCCATATGGTTAAAATCGACGAGAACAACTGAAATATATATTTGTTATCTCATATTTAAGTTACTTAATGACGAAAGAAAGAAAAGAAATCCATAAAAATAATGTTTGTCTCTGAGGTAAAAAAACGGCCGTGAGTAACGCGCGTTCCCAAGCGCGTGCTGGAAGAGCGAAGCAGAGAAGCGCGTGTTGCAGCAGTGCAGCGCGCACATCAGACTTGCGCACTAAAATAGGAATACACTGATTTAAAGATGTTTTCACTTAATTTCCTCACAAAATTGTATGGATAGCAGCAGCAAACACACACGGAGCAGTGGGCATTCACTGCGCTGCCCTGGGAGTTTTACCAAGTTTATCATCCATTCTCGTTATATCTTAAAAAAAACCTATAGCGACGTTTTCTATAGGTTATACAGTAGAAACTAAAAATAACTTACAAGGAACATTCTGGGAAGGTTTTCCTTAGGTTATAAAATTAAATCTAAAAATAACCTGCAGGGAACGTTCTATTTATGTTATTATAAAATTACCTGCAGGAAACACCCAGAACGTTTTCATTTGGTTACCACCCTGCTGAAAAAAACAATAAAACCATTAGAGAAAATTCTAATGGGTTTATTGGGAATTTTATTGGTTCTAATGGAATATGGCCCAAAACACACTACAGTGTAGTGGTTTGAATGGTAAAAGCTGATGGTTCCTATTGGTATTTTAATGGTAACCATTAAAATTTTCTGTAATGGTTTTATTGTTTTTATTCAGCACGGCAAAAATGTAACCAAATGGGAACATTAGGAGAACGTTCTGTGTTTGCTGGGAATAAACACGACTGAGATGATGTTGGTCAGGTATTTTCATAACAATACAGTATATTTATAATGCAATGCTAATAGGTGACCAGATTTCTAAAATGAAAACGGGGACTTTATTGTCAATTCAACCATAGCCTATAGCTGATGCAACACACAGTGAAACGAAACATTATAGTGCTACACAGAATGACAGAGAGTCACATTTACAACACAGAGCTACATTAGGAAAAAAAAATCAAGTGGTAACAAGGTTACTCTCCAGAAGTAATGGGTCTCCAGGCCATCTGATCGAACAAACATCTTATCACACCGAAAGCATTTATGAAGTCTTTCACCTGTGTCAGTTCTCCAGTGTGTCACTTAATGTTCATGGTGATTAAAACTTTCCACAAACCCTACAGTGATAAGGTTGCTCTCAAGTGTGAAGTCTCTTATGAACTCTAAAATAAGATGGATCAGAGAAACTCTTACCACAGTAAGAGCAGACGTAAGGTTTCTCCCCAGTGTGAACTCTCTGATGAACTTTAAAATAAGATGGATCAGAGAAGCTTTTTCCACAGAAAGAGCAGATGTAAGGTTTCTCCCCAGTGTGAATTCTCTCATGGACTTTTAAGGAGTTTGATTGAGTAAACGTCTTGTCACACTGAGAGCATTTGTAAGGTTTTTCACCTGTATGAGTTCTCTGGTGTGCAACTAAATTTTTATGCTGATAAAAACTCTTCCCACAAACACTGCAGATGTAAGGTTTCTCCCCAGTGTGAACTCTCTCATGAACTATCATATTAGATTTAAACCTAAAACATTTATCACAGTATGAACATGGATAGAGTTTCTCTTGAGAGTGTGTTTTTTCGTGTGACTTTAAAGAGCATGACTGTGTGAAGGTTTTTCCACATTGACTGCACTGATACGGTCTCTCATTGGTGTGTGAACGCACATGATTCTTTAAAATGTATTGGTGGTTGAATCTCTTCTTACAGTGAGGACACTCATACAGTTTCTCTTCTTTGTGAATTCTCTTATGCATACTAAGACTTTGTTTGCTGCTGTAGTATTTGCCACAATCATTGCAGTAGAAAGGTTTTTCACTGTGTGTCCTCATGTGGCCTTTCAGCTGAAATAAGAAAACAAAATCCTTCCCACATTGCTCACAGTTAAACGGCTTCTTCTTCATCTCTCTTTGCTCTTCTGAATGAAGTTTCTTCTCTTGAGTTTGTGCTGTCAGTCGCTCTTCTGATGTTGAGGACGTTATTTCTCCATCACAACATGATTCACTCTTCACGTCTGAAAGAAACAGATACAATTAAATTCTCTTTTCACTTTTATTTACACAAAGAAGGATGAACTGAGATTCTGTATCTTTTTCTATATTCACACAGAGACAGAAGACAGCTGTCAGTCCTGTTATTACAGCTGGGTCATTAGGACTGCAAAACAACTAATTGTGACTAATCATTTGCAGAATAAAGTTTTTGTTTACATCATGTGTGTGTTTGCAGCATTATATTTATATGTAATTTTAACATTTGACAGATTAGGTGTGTGTTTTACAAAAGATTAATCAACACCTGTGGAACATTTCTATGATATTTCTTAACCAATCGGAATAGCGGCCTGTGGTATAAACATAATTATAAAACAGGCAGTTCTGGTTCTTTATTCTGATTGGTTGAAACGCGTTCTAAGCCTGATAAAATACCCCGGTAACCCCACGGTTCAGACCGCATTACATAAGTATCACTGCGCCACTGTTGTTGCGATTTATGAAAATAAACACCTCAGTCTTTAATCATATTTTTAATTTGTCTACAATTGCACATTTAATGGCGATATCCAGATAAATGGCAATAAATATTGTAGAGTCATCTCGTCAATAGAGAGAAAATATTCCCTGAGGAGTTTCTACCTCAAATTCATATTTCCGCTATCCACTGCACTGGGTGGCGATCTTACCCAACTTAAACACTGATGCATTCACTCAACACTAACAAAAGTTCTTCCCCAAAATAGAATTATCTCCGCTTTTAGCTGAAAATTTGAGAGGTGATAAGAGAACAAATGAAGGTAGGATGAAAAGGGTTTTTTAGCGAAGGAGGGGTCTGTTCTTTCATTTGATATTTTATGTTTATTTAAAGCAGATCATTTTTCTGTAAGGCATTAAACTAAAACTGGGTGGCAACTTTAAAAAAAAAACGCTGATGAGGAAAAAGTTAAGCATGCTTCCAAACATATTTGATAATCCCTTCAACAGTTGTACGATACAAATGTTAATGTATAAATAAGATGAATGTTGATTTATGAAAATAAACACCAGTCTTAAATCATATTTTTATTGTGTCTTTGCTGCGCCTGTGTTGTTGGGAACTGCGCTCTGATGCAGTCACACTTGATTCTGAGGAACTACTTTGTTTGGTGGAAGAGTAATATTTGTACTATTATAATTACAACTTATTTGTGTTTTATTTTATTAAATCCTGCTACCCATATGTAGTAACCATTTTATAAAAGCAATAAGCCCCGCAAAGCAGTGGTGTTACAGCCAAACAATACCCCTTTGCTGTTATAAAATGCACTGGTAACCCATTGCTTTGCGGGGCTTATTGCTTTATTATCATATACAGTACACACACACACACACACACAATGAAACAAAAAACGTATATTCTGCAAATAATTAGTCATGATAAACTGTTTGGTTAGCAAGTTTGTGACTTAAAACTCCTTTCATAAATCAGGTACACCAATGACAGGTACATAAACTTGTAAAAATACAACAATAATATAGAGGACACATACCTGAGAGAATAATCTCATTGTCTTCATATTCATCTGCTGTGGGTTCTGTTTTTATCTTCATCATCAGGTTCCTGCAGTCGATGAGTTTAACTGAACACATCTTCAGTGTGGTCTGCAGGATCTGCTGCTGTTCTCCAGCGTTACAGACAGAATCCAGAGACTCTGTGGAGGTTTGATCCTCCTGTAAGCTCTGTTTACTGTCACACACTGTAGTGTCCTGAGTGTCTGTGGGCTTTGACTCAGTATAACCGAGTAAAGTGAGACTGAGCTCTGAGTTCTGTGTGTGTCTGGATTTCTCTTCAGAGAGTTTAGAGTCCAGCAGTGGCTGTGGTGTGCGGCTCTGATCTCTGCTCATCCACACTGAATCCAGACGTCCATCAGTCAAATACACTGAAGATTCACAACAATCCACATCCTAACAACACACAGAGTAAGATTATAATGATTTGATGTTGTCAAACAGGTAAATGATGTTTAAGCTGTACAAACCTCTCTCTTCAGTCCTTCATCTCCTCTTAACCTCAACTTTGTCTCCAGTAACGCCACCTCTTTCTTCAGCTGAGAGATTTCTGTGATGAAATCCTCAATATCCAGCATAGACAGATCAGTTCCTACTGATTTACAGCACATCACATCCATCTCATCTCTCATCATCAACATCTCAACACAAGACCATGTTTACATTCAATAAAACACTCAAGAGAGAAAAACACTGAGGAAACACAAACATATCATACGCGAGCTCTTTCTTTCTTTCGTTAGTGGGTTTATCGTCGGACTAAAGAGCTGCAGAGCGCCTCCTGCTGTACTGGAGAGAGAAGACGCTCAACACTTCTTCTTCTTCTTAGGATTAAATGGCGGTTGGCAAACAAATTAAAGGTGCCTCCCGCCACCTCCTGACAAGGAGTGTGAAGCGCATAACGGAAAGAAAGTTTAAAGTTAGACCTACTTAAAAAAAGGATTTATCAACATAATTTTATATTTATCTGGTCGTTCATTACACAAAAAGGTTGATGTTTCTTCATGGTGTGGTAAAGGCTGTCGCAATACTGATTTTTATCAAGTCTCAGGGACTACATACTTACCTGCACAGTAGTTAGCAATTTAGGTGGATGTCCAATTACTTAGAAAGTGAAACAACCTAACCGATTAAAGTAACTTCATGCAATTTATTTGTTAACATTAATTAATTCAATACGGTTTTTGTTATTAATAATAAATGTTATCTTCATCTATAAGCAGTAATTTTTCCCTCATTAGATTTTTTTAAATTAAGCAAATATTGCATAAATATGCAAAATCAATGTTTTTTTTAGTTTCACAATCAGTGTTCATATGTTTCTCAGATACTGTAATTATATATTTTAAATATTCATTCATTTTTCATATCAGCAATGCATCTGCCATCAAAAAACCCATATTGGTTGTCGCCCACTAAGAGAGAGATGCTAGTGAAGTCAAAATTGTTAAAGTGGCAAAATAGTAGAAGTTTACAGGAGTAAATAAACATTTCTGCTACATGAAATCTTTTAAAAGGTTGTATTGTTTTGTTATGTTGAAGAATGAAAGGAAAATGGGAACCGTAATAAAAGGAGTAAATTAGAGTACTAGAGGCCAGATTTACTTTGTTTGGATTTTTGAGGAACATTTATCTTTATTTAAGTTAAAGTGTTTTTAACAAAATGTGTTATGCTACAGTTTTAAAATGATAATACAGAGAACACGTAGATAAAAAATTGTTTATAAAGCTGCCATAAATGGGGAAAAATATCCTAAGAGGACCGTGTCTTGGAATCACTAGATTTGGGCTAAGCCCCCAATGTCTAACTCCGCCAGTGCACTAATATTCTCTAATTTTCCACATCTCACCGGCTTTTCGAGGACATCCAAGAAATACAGGTTCAATGTCAGTTTGATGTGAAGCCCATCCGTACGCTGCCAAATATATGACTGCCCGGTGACTGACCACTTACTTTGTGCTCTTGCAGGCCTTTTTAATGTTTTAATAAGAACAATAAAACTCAATAATAATTTTCTTTATTTCAGTTTAATGTACAGCTGATTTAGAACAAATGCAAAAGTGCTATATAAATAAAATCAACTCCACTCAAAACCTTTCAATGGTTTACATGCGCTGTCAATACAGTTCAGTGGTTTATTTTTCTCTCTCCACAGATCAAGCAGTGGTAGGTTTCTCCCTTCTGTACATTTTCTAATAGATTTGTAAGCAGTAAACGTCTTACCACACTGAAAGCACTTCTAAGATTTATCACCCGTATGAGTTCTTTGGTGTTTCACTAAACTTCCTTTCTGATTAAAATGCTTCCCACAAACACTGCAGACGTAAGGTTTCTCTCCTGTGTGACTTCTTTCATGAATTTTTAAGGAACCTGATATAGCAAATGTCTTGTCACACTGAGAGCATTTGTAAGGTTTTTCACCTGTATGAGTTCTCTGGTGCGTAACTAATTGGTAACTTTGACTGAAACTCTTCCCACAAACACTGCAGTGATAAGGTCTCTCTCCAGTGTGAACTCTCTGATGAATGTTTAAGGAAACTTTCTGAATAAATGTCTTACCACACTGAGAGCATTTGTAAGGCCTCTCACCTGTATGAGATCTTTGGTGTTTCACTAAACTTCTATTCTGATTAAAACGCTTCCCACAAACACTGCAGACGTAAGGTTTCTCTCCTGTGTGACTTCTTTCATGAATTTTTAAGGAACCTGATATAGCAAATGTCTTCTCACACTGAGAGCATTTGTAAGGTTTTTCACCTGTATGAGATCTCTGGTGTGTAACTAATTGGTGACGTTGACTGAAACTCTTCCCACAAACACTGCAGTGATGAGGTTTCTCTCCAGTGTGAACTCTCTGATGAATGTTTAAGGAAACTTTCTGAATAAAGGTCTTACCACACTGAGAGCATTTGTAAGGCCTCTCACCTGTATGAGATCTCTGGTGTGTAACTAATTGTTGACGTCGAATGAAACTCTTCCCACAAACATTACAGTCATAAGGTTTCTCTCCAGTGTGAATTCTTTGATGAACTGTGAAAGTAGATGGATTAGAGAAGCTTTTTCCACAGATCGAGCAGACGTAAGGTTTCTCTCCTGTGTGAAGTCTCTCATGGATTTTTAAGCCACTTAATTTAGTAAACGCCTTGTCACACTGAGAGCATTTGTGCATTTTTATACCTATACGATTTCTCTGTTGTGTCAATACATGTACACAATGATTAAAACACTTCCCAAAAACACTGCAGGGATGAGGTTCCTTTGCTTTGTTAAGTCTCTGATGAACATCAAGACTTTGTTTGCTGGAGTAATTGCCAAATTTAGTGCAGTGGAAAGGTTTTTCCCTACTATGTGTCCTCATGTGGCTTTTCAGTTGAAATAAGTAATCAAAATCCTTCCCACATTGCTCACAGTTAAACGGCTTCTTCTTCGTCTCTCTTTGCTCTTCTGAATAAAGTTTCTTCTCTTGAGTTTGTGCTGTCAGTCGCTCTTCTGATGTTGAGGACGTTATTTCTCCATCACAACATGACTCACTCTTCACGTCTGAAAGAAACACAATACAATTAAATTCTCTTTACACTTTCATTTACACAAAGGATGAATTGAGATTCTGTATCTTTTTCTATATTCAGTCATTAGGACTGCAAAACACATTGTGACTAATCGTTTAAAAAAAATAAAAGTTTTTGTTTACATCATCATGTGTGTGTGTTTGCAGTGTTAAATATTTACATATAATTTTTAAAGTTTGACAGGTTAGGTGTGTGTTTTACAAAAAAAAAAAAAATCTCAAACAATCAGGGGTGCGTTTCCCAAAAGCATCGTTACTAACCAAGTTAGAAACTTTGTTGATTGGAATGCAATTTCCCATTGCCAACCAATTAAGTTGCTGACAGGGTAGCAACGATGCTTTTGGTAAACGCACCACAGAATAGCAGCACAGTGGTATAAGTAAGGAATAATTGATGATGGGCTGTTGAATTATTAGAAAAATAATGCACACCCGAGGTGGCGTCGTGGCCGTTACATTATTATGCATTGTTTTTCAATAATTCAACAGCCCGGAGTCAATTATTCTGCTTATACTACGGTTACCACACCTCCAGACATTAAAAAAAAAATCTTTCCCAAATTGCTCACAGTTAAACGGCTTCTTCTTTGTTTGAGTTTGTGCTGTCGGTCGCTCTTCTGATGTTGAGGGCGTTATTTCTCCATCACAACATGATTCACTCTTCTTGTCTGAAAGACAATACAATTAAATACTCTTCTCACTTTTATTTACACAAAGAATGATGATTTGAGATTCTGTATCTTTTTCTATATTCACACAGAGACACAAGACAACTGTAAGTCCTGTTATTACAGCTGGGTCAATAGGACTACAAAACAACTAATTGTGACTAATCGTTTGAAAAAGAAAAGTTTTCTTTACATCATATGCGTGTTTTTGCAGTGTTAAAATATTTATATATATATAATTTCTAATGTGGTGTGCGTTTTACAAAAAAATCCAACCAGTCAGAATAGCAGCACAGTGGTATAAGTAAGGAATAATTGACGACAGGCTGTTGAATTATTAGAAAAATAATGCACACCCTAGGTGGCGTCTTGGCCGTTACACCTCGGGTGTGCATTGTTTTTCAATAATTCAATGGCCCGGAGTCAATTATTCCGCTTATACTACGGTTACCACACCTCAAGACATCGAAAACAAAATCTTTCCCACATTGCTCACAGTTAAACGGCTTCTTTTCTGTTTGAGTTTGTGCTGTCAGTCGCTCTTCTGATGTTGAGGGCGTTATTTCTCCATCACGACATGATTCACTCTTCATGTCTGAAAAGAAACACGATACAATTAAATTCTCTTCTCACACAAAGAAGGATGAATTGAGATTCTGAATCTTTTTCTATATTCACACAGAGACACAAGACAACTGTAAGTCCTGTTACTACAGCTGAGTCATTAGGACTGCAAAACAACTAATTGTGACTACACTCAAAAAAATTGTTTGTTCAATCAACATAATTGAATTAAGGAAAACTTTTCCACGAAATTAGATTAGGCTTGTACAACAAGAATACAATAAGGTAATTTAAACAAATAATTTTTTGTTGCACCAACTTAATAAATATATTTATATTGGTTATAAAAATATCTTGTTCAATAAACTAAATTCAGTTAAGGAAAACTTTTCCACGCAATTATTTCTGGTCTGTTCAACAAAAACAAAACATGTTCATTCATGCAAAAAAGTCTAGTTAAACCAATTGTCAGTTTCTATATAATACTAATTAGCATAAGCACACGTTAGCATGCTAATGACACATTGGATGAACATGTGAAAAGAGACTGATCTTCAAACAGTCATTAACACAGTTAGTGCTTTTTAAAATAAGTACATATGTCACATCCACAACTTAACCACAAGCGCCACTCTTCTGTACGATGGTAACCAAACAATTCGTAAAAATATAACACAAAATCTTCTAAATCAATAAGATAAACCAACATTAAACACTATAAAGTATTTCTCTTTACCTAAAAATGCATAAAATAACACTTAATTTAAAAAAATACTCTCCAAAGGCAGTTGCATGCAAAGCATGCTGGGAAATACAGATTCATGGCCCAGTAAGTAATAGCAACAAAAATCATTAATGTGGTCCCAATATAAAATTATTGAGTTCATGTAATTTTTTTAAATTTAAGCAGATTGAACATTATAAAAATAGGTTGAGACAAAAAAATAAAAAATTGTGTTGTATTAACTTGTATAATTTAAGTAAATTAAACAAGGTGCAAAAATATTTTTTTTGAGTGTAATTGCTTGAAAAATAAAACATTTCGTTTACATCACGTGTGTGTTTGCGCTGTTAAATACTTATATATAATTTGTTTCACAGGTTAGGTGTGCATTTTACAAAAACGCATCTGGCGGCCATCTTACCACAGGGCGCTCGCTTGCTCGCTCGTAGCATTGTGTTTTTAATGATGCAGGTTCTTTTAATTGACCATAACTTGATTAATTTTCTAAAGATTTTCAAACGGTTTGGTTTGTTATAAACGACAAAGATGTATCTATGAAACTGCATACTTAAACTAAAAAAATAATAATGAAACATGTTAAAGCATCCAGAAATATAGCCATATTTGTAAGAAACCAAAACATTTGAAAATCGGTAGAAAATTGAGCAAGTTATGGTCATTTGAAAGTACATGCATCATTAAAACACAATGCTATGATTGAGTGAGCTGCCTGTGGTAAGATGGCCGCCAGGTGATGACGTTAGAGACTCCGCTGTAACTCATCTAGCCTTTATTATACATATCTAGGGTTTTGGACTCAAATCACTATTGAGAGTATGACCATTTCTTCTGCGTCTCATAAAACGGCTCTTTTGCTTCTTCCAAAATGTCATTTTAATGCTGGCAATGGAGGCTTGAGGCGTTGATAGAATTCTAATGCAGTTATTAATAAAGTTATTAGAAAGAGAGCGACAAGAGACATAGAGAGAGAGAGAAAAAAGAAAGAGAGAGCAAGATTGTGTGAACCAGGCTACCTCTGTGCGTTACCAAAACAGCGCTGTTATTGCCTTGGAAAATCATTTGTCATGTTGTTTTTGGTAGTCTGTTATTACAGTTAACTACACAAAGTGATATGGAACTGTAATGCGGTCAAGAGAGCTGCCTGGAACTATGTTTGCCGTGAGTTTCCCAGAAAATAATTACATACCCCAGAACGTTCATCATCAGCCAATCAGATTCAAACATTCAACGAACCCATAGTATATAAACATAATTATTATACACTTACACACATGAGGTAAACAAAAACGTATATTCTGCAAACAATTTGTCCCGATTAATTATTTGGTCATTTGGTTAGTGAGTTTGTGACTTAAAACTTCCTTTTAAAAATCAGGTATTCCCAAGGAAAGTTAAAAATATTAAAAATACAACAATAATATAGAGAAGACATACCCGAAATAATAATAAACTCCTGGCCATCACTATGTTTATCATTATATTCATCTGCTCTGGGTTCTGTTTTTATCTTCATCATCAGGTTCCTGCAGTCGATGAGTTTCACTGAACACATCTTCATTGTGGTCTGCAGGATCTGCTGCTGTTCTCCAGCGTTACAGACAGAATCCAGAGACTCTGTGGAGGTTTGATCCTCCTGTAAGCTCTGTTTACTGTCACACACTGTAGTGTCCTGAGTGTCTGTGGGCTTTGACTCAGTATAACCGAGTAAAGTGAGACTGAGCTCGGAGTCCTGTGTGTGTCTGGATTTCTCTTCAGAGAGTTTAGAGTCTAGCAGTGGCTGTGGTGGAACCACATCCACATCCTAACAACACACAGAGTAAGATTATAATGATTTGATGTTGTCAAACAGATGTCAAACAGAAATTATGTTGAAGATGTAGCCTACCATAAGTATATACACTAGATGTCGCCTTGGGGTTCTAAGCATGCGTCAAAACCGCCGCCATCGTAGAACAGGGGTCTTGTCATAGGAAGTTGCTAGGTAATGCCATAGATATGTATAAAGGCTAGATGGCTTACCGCTGAGTCCCTAATGGCATCACCTGGCGGCCATCTTACGACAGGACGCTCGCTCACTCGTAGCATTGAGTTTAATGGTAAAGGTACTTTTAAATGACCATAACTTGCTCAATTTTCTACCGATTTTCAAACGGTTTGGTTTTTTACAAACGTTATTAACGTGGCTATAATACTGGATGCTTTGACATGTTTCATGATTTTTTTATATATTTTTAGTATAGGTATGCAGTGTCATAGTTACATCTTTGACGTTTATAATAAACCAAACCGTTTGAAAATCGGTAAAAAATTAAGCAAGTTATGGTCATTTAAAAGTACCTGCATCATTAAAACTCAATGCTAGGAGTGAGCGAGCGCCCTGTCCTAAGATGGCCGCCAAAATGCAGACGTTCCACTCAATTGCAAGAAGTCCTCGCTGCAGCTTGCAGCGCGATGACGTAGTGGATTAATCCAGTACGTAGTGGATGTTCAAACACGCATGCGCAGTAAATATAAATCCAAATCCAGTACGTACTACGTAGTGGATGCTGTAATACACATGCTCGGTTGTGTGTATTTGAACACAAACATTAACACATTCGCCGTGATAATGCCGATAAACGTATTTGCTGTGATCCTAGCTTAGTTAAGAAGTCATAAGTTTACGTGGATACCCACGTGCAAAATAATAACATGTTTTCGCGTGTCCAGTGCAGTTATTATCACATAATTCATCCCTAAAAGCTGATCGTATTGGATGAGTAGGCTACTGTAAACTCATATTACATTTTTAGCATTGTGTAATGTATTATCTTAACATGTGGCGTACACAGCCGGTATTAAACAATCATCTTTAAACAAGATAAGGTATATTAGCAATGATATGCAACGTTTTAATTAATAATTTATTTGAGTGTTGTATTGGAGTTATTAAAATTTATATATATAAATATATATTCATATTCAAGTTATTTACTGTTAAATCGAAACAAAAATAACTTGTCATTAATTTAAGTTGTTTATTTATTTAACTTTTACCCCACAGCTTATTCAATTCACTGATGATCGGTGACTGCAAATATCAAAAATTTTTAACAATAAACATTAGGCCTAAACATGAACTTAGTGAAAACCCAGCTATAGTCATCTTTCTGTGATTTACTAGTTTCTACATTAACTCATCCTACATAATGTAAACAACATTCTGTAAAAATATAACCTTGATATCTTTAATATTGAATCAGAATCTGCTTTATTGCCAAGTATGTTTTTGTCACATACAAGGAATTTCTCTTGGTGACATGTTACGGACATACATAGAATAACTAAGTAAAATTAAAGACAATAACACACTAGTCACATAAAAACAAAAATTATTTAAATAAGCAGTATGGTACAGTAAGTATATGTATAAATTTTCTCCTTTTTTACAATTGTGTGTAGTGATGCATGTATGGATGTTAAGATGCTGTTATTGTACAGATAGATAATAGGTGATATTTACAGTTTAGAATAGTATTTACAGATGTACAGTATGTGGTGATTATAAACAATATACAGTTACAGGTGTGGAAGTTATGGGTGCTTTTATTGTTTAGGTTTTAGCCTGAGGAACAAACGGTTGTTGTGTCTAGTATTCAGTGCTCTGTAGCGCCAAAGGGCAAAAGTTCAAAGAAAGTGTTGTCTGGGTGTGTGGGGTTGACTGAGTAAAATCATGTCAAATATCAAAATCAATGTGAGATTAATGAAAATAACACTTTGATGCTCAATATATCATAATTACATTTCAAGACTTATCCTGTTTTTTCACGGGCAAGGTCACATATAACTGACTGCAGTCAGGTCAGGTAAAGCTTTTGTCACAGTTTGATCTTAAATAGTTTAAGGTCAGTGCCACGCCACCACTGCTTTACTGATGCAGAATAGATGAACAATTCCTCCCTGGGACACCCTTCCTCCAACTCGACCAGGTGGACAGTCTGTAAATAAATCTCTACACCATGGAGAATGTGTTCCAGTTGACAACACCTATTTTAAGAAAGAAAAATAAATATTAAAAATTGACTTAAATGTATAGTCTAAATCTAGGGATACTTTATATGAATAAAAAAAACACTGTTACTACAGTATAAGCATACATATCCATTTACATTTACACGTTTGGCAGATGCTTTCATCCAAAGTGACTTACAGTAACATGCTTTATTTAGTATGTGTGTTCCCTGATGATATTTGCTAGTAATGTAATGCTCTACCAATTGAGCTATGGGAAAATGTTTAAATTAATAACTCACTGTCAAGCCAGACAACATGAGCCTTTTCCTTGAAAGATGCTTCACTAACAACATGGTGAAAAAGCTGGCATGTCAGAGACAGTCTGAGGAAAGCCACATCTCCATCTTCTTTAATGAGCAAGGGCATCTTGCCAAATCCAGTCAAATCTACAAAAAAAATCTCATTAAGTTGACCTTTTCAAATAAAAATGCAAAGGATTGTTAACATACAAGTACTAAGCCTCTTTTATAAAAAAACAATCCAGATGTATTAATTTAAGATTAAGTGATGGTTACAGTATGTGCACCTTGAAATTGCTGGGCAAATGTCCTTTTAAAAGACATTCATCTAGAACAATGCAATAGCAAAAAAAAAAAAAAACATTAGTTAGCCTAGCAAAATCAGGTTAGTTTTACATTAGACCTGCAGTCTGTCCACGGTTGGCATATATGCATATATATATATGTTCTGAAGTAATGTTATAAGATTTAAATGAGAATCGCTGTGAACATATTAAGCCACCTTTATACCGCTTCGGACACCTAACACTAACGTTACACAAGACTATACATGTTGAAACAACAAATCAGTAAATAAAGATTAATTACCTACCTTTATACAATCACTGTTGTTAAATAATCCATCGTTTTTCGGCAGATTCTTCTTGAAATACCAAAGCACGTGCGATTGTTCACCAATAACAACACACCACCGCGCATGCGCGTAACATTATATTCACGGCGCATGCGTGTTTAAACATCCACTACGTAATGGATTAATCCACCACGTCATCGCGCTGCAGGCTGCAGCGAGGGGTGTCTCCTCAATTGGCCAGCAGGGCGGGCGAGCCATCTAGCCTTTATACATATCTATGGGTAATGCTACCATCTCCCGAATTCATGGACGATGCCGGATTTTTGTGCTGCGTATGGATGGTAGGCCTACTAGCACTATGCATTACAGTTAGAAAGTAGATTTTCAAAATATCAAAACTTTACTTTTTTTCTGAACTCAATGCTAAATACATGTCGGACTGTTGAAACGTACCAAAAAAAAAAACAAGAAAATCGCATTCATTACGATTTATGGTGATTTTATTTCCGTTACACCATTGCCTTCAATGACGCTGATGCGGGGCTCCACTGTTTCAAGATGGCGGCTCTTTTTGACGCATTCGGTCCAATGAACTGCAGTAGTCAAGGCGACAACTAGTGTACATATCTATGAAGCTGTACAAACCTCTCTCTTCAGTCCTTCATCTCCTCTTAACCTCAGCTTTGTCTCCAGTAACGCCACCTCTTTCTTCAGCTGAGAGATTTCTGTGATGAAATCCTCAATATCCAACATGGAAAGATCAGTTCCTACTGATTTACAGCACATCACAACCATCTTATCTGTCTATACAAGAGAGTGAAATAAAGACTCTGTTTACATTCAATAACACACTCAATAGAGAAAAACACTGAGAATATGCAAACGCATCACACACGTGTTCTCTCGTTCGTTTCTTTGTAGGGTTTAAAGACCTGCAGAGCGCCTCCTAATGTACTGGAGAGAAGACACTTCTTCTTAGGATTTAATGGCGGTTTGGCAAAACGGTGCATTCCCGCCACCTACTGACAAGGAGTGTAAAGTGCAAAGCGGAAGTTTTTAGAACTATTAATATTGTATATATTATATAAATATATATTACTCGTTCACTGAAATCTCCTTGAGGAGCATGCCTTCAAAGAGTGACAAAAGTATTTGCCAATGGCGATCAAGTATGAACTGTGGCGAGCATATGATTGGCTCAACAAACCGAATGACTGATACAACCTAATAAATGAGAGGGAGTCACGTACAGAAAGCGCGTTCAATAGTTTTACAATTTGAGCTTTATTAAAGCCTAATGAGTTTTTATAAAAAGTCTATTTCTTTGTAAGACACACATCTTCACCATCATGGTGTATTTATGTAAGATAAAGAAATGGTCACTAAACGAATCAGTGAACGAATCTAAACAAATCATTTTGGTGAACGAACTGAAAATGAACGAGTCACTTAGATTAATCAAAATTTTCACCATTATTATGTTGCTAATGTAATCTTAATCATGATAAAATAGCTCATTATCAGGTAAAATAAATATGATATGGCCATCTTAACCAGTTATTTCAAAGTGTGGAAAACAGACCAAGAATGACTCTGGGGGAAGATTAATGATAACAAACGTATTTAACCCTCATAAGACCCTATTTTCCGGTATACGTTATAGTCCCTTGGGGGTAAAAATGACCCCAGAGGTTAAAAGAGTGATTACAAAAAATATATGCATTTTTAATTATACAAATGATATATAATTTTTTTCATTTATTTCCCATCTATACATTAATGCTGTGTTTTGGGAGATATGAAGTACTTTTAAACCAGTCTACCACTCAATTCCTCAACTACACCATTAGCTTGCCTGAAAAATATAACATTTTTAAGAAAAATTCAAATAAATTATGATCTAAATTTGATTTAAATTGTTTTTAAATATTGATCTAGATGTTATGTGTTGAATTCAGCCATTTGGTGTTTAGAAAAAAAAGTTTTATGGTTACAGTTTAGGAAATAAATCACTTTGACCACCAGAGACCCATAGAGACCCATTCATTTCACTGAATGTGGCCAACTGCTCAACATCAGTACTTTATTGATACATTCTGTGAATCTTTGTTCATATAAACATTAGAAAGGACATTAAAAATAAATATTATTTCAAATCGTAGAATTTGTAGTTTTTGATGTATATTGAAATGTCTGTTTTTACAAAATGCCACGGAAAACTGACTGAATGTAAGAGTGTCCATGTGTGTGGTTGTGTGTGACTTTGTCCTTATATGTGTGTGTGTAAGTTTTACTGTGTCTTTTTGTGTGAGTCTGTGTTTGTGTGTGTATGTGCATACATGTGTGTGCGCACGCCTGTGTTAGTATTTTACATCTTTGTTTTGCATCTGTGGCTGTTTTTTGCCAAATTCTATTAGAAATGCTCTCTGTGGCAGTCATACCTTTGTGTGTTTGTGTGTGTGATTGAGCAGGTATTTTCTATGTAACATTTGTGCTCTAGTACCAGGCCTACTTTTCTGTGTTGAAATTTTATGATTTATTCTGGATGCATTTTTTTTGACAAATAAAAATATTTTTTTTTTGCATTTCCCATTCATTTCAATTGGGGTCATTTTTACCCCCAAAGGGACAAATTAAGTGATTTTTTACGCCTCTTTAGAATGACCGAATCAAGCCCAGTTTTTTATATGAATCTTGACAGATTATCTGTCAAAGTCACAAAATCGTATTCCACTGAGATAAAGAGAACCATGTTTTTAAACTAAAGAAAAGTGGCTTGGGGTAGAATTGACCCCAAGGGTCTTATTAGGGTTAATACAAAAAAAAAAAGACAACTGTAAGAATATTACAAAATTAAACAACTTTAATCCAGTACAGCTTTATGAAGTCCTGAGATGGAGATCTATGGTGAGAATTATGATACATTAACATGTTCACATTAACTCTGTCATTTCAAATTTTATATTACAGTATTGACTTCCAGTCCCAGTGGAAAGAGACTGTGCATATATTTCTACCCAATATGCATCAACGTCAGGTAATAAACAGGTTGAATATTCGTACAAAGCTTATTGTTTTGAGAGAGTGCAGTGTGATCTGATTGGCCAGCTATCCAGTGTGTTGGGATTGACCGAATACCTTATTTACATAAACGTGATGCTCCTTGACCCAGAAAACCCAGAAGACGGGATCAACTTTACCAGCAGGACTATAAAGATCGGAAAGGTAAGGAAACATAAAACCATGTCTGCATTTTTCATCGTAGAGGCGATAAACATCACACTCTACTCTACACTCTCATGGACTTTTAAGGAACTCAACGTAGTAAACGTCTTCTCACACTGAGAGCATTTCTAAGGTTTTTCACCTGTATGAGTTTTCTGGTGTTTCAATAAATGTTCACGCCGATTAAAACTCTTCCCACAAATACTGCAGTGATGAGGTTTCTCTCCAGTGTGAATTCTTTCATGGATTTTTAAGGAGCTTGATTGAGTAAACGTCTTGTCACACTGAGAGCATTTGTAAGGTTTTTCACCTGTATGAGTTCTCTGGTGTATCACTAAATGTTCACGCAGATTAAAACTCTTCCCACAAACACTGCAGTGATGCAGTTTCTCCCCAGTGTGAATTCTCTCGTGGATTTTTAAGGAGCTTGATTGAGTAAACGTCTTGTCACACTGAGAGCATTTGTAAGGTTTTTCACCTGTATGAGTTCTCTGGTGTTTCACTAAATCTACATGTTGATTGAAACCCTTCCCACAAACACTGCAGACGTAAGGTTTCTCTCCTGTGTGAACTCTCTCATGGACTATCACATTAGATTTAAACCTAAAACATTTATCACAGTATGAACATGTATAGGGTTTCTCTTGAGAGTGTGTTTTTTGGTGTGACTTTAAAGAGAATGACTGCGTAAAGGTTTTTCCACATTGACCGCACTGATACGGTCTCTCATTGGTGTGTAAACGCACATGATTCTTTAGCTTGTATTGCTGGTTAAATCTCTTCTCACAGTAAGGACACTCATACGGTTTCTCTTCTGTGTGAAGTCTCATGTGGCCTTTCAGCTGAAATAAGAAATCAAAATCCTTCCCACATTGCTCACAGTTAAACGGCTTCTTCTTCGTCTCTCTTTGCTCTTCTGAATGAAGTTTCTTCTCTCGAGTTTGTGCTGTCAGTCGCTCTTCTGATGTTGAGGACGTTATTTCTCCATCACAACACGATTCACTCTTCATGTCTTAAAAGAAACACAATACATTTAAATTCTCTTTTCACTTTTATTTACACAAAGAAGGATGAATTGAGATTCTGTATCTTTTTCTATATTCACACAAAAGGGTGTAAGGTTAATTTCCTGAATAAAGATAGCTCCTCCCCAAAGAACACAGCACGGGTGCACAGTGAGTGCTCGGGAAAACAACTCTGCCATTGGGCCAATATGGATGGTTATATACAAGGGCTTTTCACACTGTGCCCAAAGGGATATTTTAATAATGTCATTAATGACTCACCCTCATGTTGTTCCAAACTAGTAAGACCTCCGTTCTTCTTCAGAACACAATTTAAGATGTTTTATATTTAGTCCGAGAGCTTGTTGAACCTTCATTGAAAATCTATGCTCAGTATACTATCCATGTCCAGAAAGGTAATAAAAACTTCATCAAAGTGGTCCATGTGACATCAGTGGGTCAGTTAGAATGTTTTGAAGCATCGAAAATACATTTTGGTTCAAAAAAAAAAAAAAATACGACTTTATTCAGTGTTGTCTTCTCTTCCTTTCAAAAGTAAATCCAAACGGCTCCAGGATGATAAACAAAGGTCATCTGAGGGTAATCTGTGCGGTGTTGTTGTAGAAATATCCATATTTAAAACTTTATAAACGAAAATAACTTTCGGTAGCGCCGCCATCTTAGTCGCGTGCGCATTCAAGATCAGAGCTTTACGCAGCTGACGGAGGTTACTCTGCTGCTGCTCTGTGCCCCCGCCCTCCGAATTTGTGATATATCACTAAGAAAAGTGGGTACACTACGCTAATACTCTCTCCTGATTACAGAGGAGTCTAAGATGGCGGCGCTACTGGAAGGTTGTTATTTTCGTTTATAAAGTTTTAAATATGGATATTTCTACAACAACACCGCCCAGATTACCCTCAGAAGAGTCATCCTGGAGCTGTTGGGATTTATTTTGTGAAGGATGGATGCACATCTTTGGACTTGAAGGACGTGGACCCCGTAACTTCACATTTGATTAACTGAAAGATCTAAAAGATTTTCTAAAATATCTGAAAATGTGTTTGTCTGAAAACGATGGACATATGCAACTCGGACAGCTTGGGGGTGAGTAAATCATGGGTTTAATATCATTTTTGGCCAAACTATCCCTTTAAGCTATGGTGCTCACCCAAGTGATTGGATGATGTGCGAGATGTCTTCTTAATATTAGACCCCCTTTGACCTGTGTTAGTTCTTGAAGTCCTACTTTTGCTCCCGTACTATAATTAAGATGATAAACCTTTAGGTTATATTATCAGTGTATAACTTGGACTGAGATCACCTCTATAATAATCAAGCCTTTAGGGCTTTTGACTGCAATTTTTTACAGGTGACATCATATGTGTGTGTATGTGTGTATTTATATATAATGTTTAACATTTGACAGGTTAGGTGTGCATTTTACAAAAAATTATCAACATATGTGACACATTTCTTTTACATTTCTCATCCAATTAGAATAGCGGCAGAGTGGTATAAACATAATCACACACACACATATGATGAAACAAAATCTTATATTCTGCAAACAATTAGTCACGATTACTTGTTTGGTCTTTTGGTAGTGAGTTTGTGACCTAAATCCCCTTTTAGAAATCAGGTACTCCAATGACTCCAAAAATACAACAATAAAAGAGGACACATACCTGAGAGAATAAACTCCTGACCATCATTATGATTGTCTTCATATTCATCTGCTGTGGGTTCTGTTTTTATCTTCATCATCAGGTTCCCACAGTCCTCCAGTTTAACTGAACACATCTTCATTGTGGTCTGCAGGATCTGTTGATGTTCTCCAGCGTTACAGACAGAATCCAGAGACTCTGTGGAGGTTTGATCCTCCTGTAAGCTCTGTTTACTGTCACACACTGTAGTGTCCTGAGTGTCTGTGGGCTTTGACTCAGTATAACCGAGTAAAGTGAGACTGAGCTCTGAGTCCTGTGTGTGTCTGGATTTCTCTTCAGAGAGTTTAGAGTCCAGCAGTGGCTGTGGTGTGCGGCTCTGATCTCTGCTCATCCACACTGAATCCAGACGTCCATCAGTCAAATACACTGAAGATTCACAACAATCCACATCCTAACAACACACAGAGTAAGATTATAATGATTTGATGTTGTCTGATTCAGGTAAATGATGTTTAAGCTGTACAAACCTCTCTCTTCAGTCCTTCATCTCCTCTTAACCTCAACTTTGTCTCCAGTAACGCCACCTCTTTCTTCAGCTGAGAGATTTCTGTGATGAAATCCTCAATATCCAGCATAGACAGATCAGTTCCTACTGATTTACAGCACATCTCATTCATCTCATCTTTCATCATCAACATCTCAACACTGAAATACACAGAGAGAGATTAAACTCTGTTAACATTCAATAAAACACTTAAGATAGAAAAACACTGAGGATATACAAACACATCACACGCACGCTCATTCTTTCTTTATTGGGTTTATCAGCGGATTAAAGAGCTGCAGCGCCTCTGTCAGTACCCGATGCGTGCCGCCTGCCCGATCTGTATTGCGCATGCGCATAATTGCGTAGTAGAAAACGTCACCATTTCATTGTGCGATTGGTACCACGCATGTGTGAAACACTTTACGGCTAAGCATAACAACTGGCAGCGTATTTTTGTAGGCTACACTTTTGTGTAGTTAATAAAGACTCTTTTTAAACATATTTAAATGAAGACTTATTGGCAATTATCCAAAACCGCGTCCCAGCTAATACACAGCGGCTCATGGTTCATAATCGTTTAATCACTCTAACCTAAATGTCTTTCAACACAATAATAAACAATATACAATAGCAACTGCAAATTTATTAGTTTCAGTAAACAGAATAAATATACAAATCCATTTACATTTATCAGATGCATTTAACCAACGTGACTTACGAATAGAAACATTCAGTTTACACTTTTTTTCTGTCTCCATGCAAAAGTTTTCTATAATTTTTTACCATAATTTGCAGTAAAACCACGGTAAATATAAAATCAACCATGGTTTATTAATACATAAAAAAATAATCATGCTCTTAAACCAACATATAGTAGTGCATTTTAGTAACCACAAATTTACCTTGATTTAAAATAATATGGTTACCACAGTTTCATTCCAGCATTTCAATATTGTTACTGTAGTAGAACCATGGTAACAAAACCTTGAAATAAGATCTGCAGTTTGCCCATAGTAAAACCAATGCATGTTTCAAGGTTACAAAAAATCCCTTAATCAGTCCGAGTAACAGTGACTCACTGAGGAGAATATTCTGGAAACAAAACAATATTAATATCACAATAGCTCTAAGATAATACAAGTCATGTGTTTAAAGTCATGTTCAGTTAAAAGACAATTATTATTATTATAGGGTAAGTTGGCAGAATTTCAACCCACTTTGTGTTGTTACAATGTCTGTAATTTGTAAATGAACCATTTGGATGATGCAAAACATCATTTTGGCAAAGTACTGTGGATAAAAAAAAGGGAATAAATCAGCACAATTAACTCAAGAATAAAGAGGAAACATTTTCTGTTCAAATGTTAGCATCTATTGTATTTGTAACAATATAAAGTGGGTTAAAAATCTGCAAACTTGCGCTTTGGGGCAGTAATTACAATATTATGGGCTCTATCTTACACCCGGCGCAATGCAGCGCAATGCGCGACGCAAGTGTCTTTTGCTAGTTTCCACCCTGCGCAATGATCATTTTCACGTTAAGCGCCACGTTGTTTAAATAGCAAATGCATTTGCGCCCCCTTTTGCGCCCATAGGCGTTCTGGTCTGAAAACGAGGTGTGTTCAGGCGCATTGTTGGCGCGTTGCTATTTTGAGGCAACTTAAATAGACTACGCCATTGACCAACAAAAACCTGGTCTAAAGTCTAAAGTCAATGGCGCAATAGTGTTTTTTGTTATTTAAAGAGCGCATTAGTAATATACACCTATAAACGGGACATACGGGACGACAACGCGGGTTTGCTTATCACATACATGAATGGCAGCAGCACAAAAACGCTTTTAAATATGAAAGATTAAAGGATTGAATGTAAAAGATTATTATTGAATCTCTTGGACATAAATGAGGACTAATTATGAGATGTTAGACGGCGCAAAGAGCTGCTTCACCTGTTGCCTGGGAAGTAAATAAATGCTTGGCTTTAAACAAATGCATCTGTTTTTAAATGTTTTTTTTTTTTTTTTTTTAATGCTACCTCACGGATTTATTGTATATGATGACTCTGTGGATATGGTGAGATGAGAAACATTTTTAAGTAATGCTTACGCTGTCAAAGTGCTGAAATGTGCAGAGAGCCGTTTTTAAATTCTTTATCTCCTGTTTGTTACAAATAAAGTATTTTTAGAGTACAAACCTTTTCTTACATACTTGTAAATTATTTTTTGATGATTGGATAGCCATACATTTCAAACAATTAAAAGCCTGCTTTTTACTTCCATGACTTAAAGAAAACGGGTTTTAAAGGTTTTAATAAAAAATAACAATTTCAATGCACGTGAAAACAAAACAATTATTTAACATTAATCCTAAACTGGGGATCTTCTTCGTCCATTTGGTTTTTCGGTTTACAAAGTCGATCATCTAAATAGATATTAGACATAGTGCCAGCGCAACTTGCTTTTAAAGGGGATGAGAGCTGAGACTCTCATTGGTTTATTGCACATGACGCCCAAAATACTCCCATTACTCATTAAAAAAGAAGGACCAACCCTTTTCGACCATGCGCTCAGCGCACAAACCATTTTTCCCGTCGTTAAATTAGCAAAAGTGGATTCAGACAAGCCCATTTAGACGTTGCGCTGTGCGCTTTAGACAATGCGCTTAGATCGTTAAAATAGAGCCCAAAATTTGGCAATTTTGTATGTCCATCTATAGTTGCCATCATCTAAAGTCTTTGTGAGTGTTGCTTCATCTATTGTTGCCATCGTCTTAAGTCTCTGTGAGTGTTGGCATCATCTGAAGTCTTCACAAATGAAGCTGGATCCAAAAAGGAGCTTCCGTAACCTCTAGTAATTTTAGGATGCGTATCCTGATGGGAAAAAAACAGGAAAGCAAAATTAGAAGGATTAGGATTGCTGCGGTTCATATTATTTCAAGCAAAAGTTTATGTGCACTTCTTATCATTTCATCACTGGAGAACAAGGTCATAAGATGTGTATGCGAATGCTGGGCTTAGAAGAGGTGTTTTTCTTGATTAAGACTGGTAGAGTTTAACTGTTTATGTAAAGTGCAACTATGGTCTGATTCACTTTTTTGCATTTCCTGGTGTGTAAGTGTGTATTAGTAAGTGTTAACGATATGCGAAAGGTACAAACCCCAAAGTAAAAGATGACACAAGTTATCGTCTCCAATGTAAATCTCTTTTCTTGGACAACAACAAACACACAGATTGTAGGCAACAGTTTACTTCCTGGGATTGGTGATGTAGACAAGACTGACAATATCATAATTCCTCCCACTTTGGCCTGTAAGTTTACTCCCGTTAGCATTGCATTGTGAGCGAATCTTTTAAACATGGTAAGGAGCGTCACAATGTACAGATTAGCTGGTCAATTAGGGACACAAAGCTTTTTAAATCACTGAGTTCTGTACAAAATCAATGCGTTTGAGGAAGGAGGGAAATCTAAACCTACAAAAATGTACGGTATGTGGAAAATAATGTTTTTTTTTACCAGAAACCACGCAAACACATTATATTATACCATATACACAAGATAACATTGTTTTCAGCAATGAAATGGGTGCATTTTAAATAAATAAAACCACAACCATAAACCTTTGAATAGCAATGTATTAGTTTGAGGTTCTACTTACTAGTCATAGGATTCATAGCACCTTAGACATGTTTTCTGACAGGTCTGCTTCAACTATGCTGCATGGCCATCAGCATGGACAAATCTACAAACACAACATTTAATTTGTCACAAAGCAAACAATAGTATGCAGTGCGAGATTCATTAAATGGAAACAACCAAGAGCAGATGTAAAACACTGAAAAGAAAATAATAGTATACAAAAGATGATTGTCTGAAAAAGAGATGATTGATTAATTTATTGATTTACTGGTCTGTTTGTCTGTCTGTCCAATGTTATCTCAACTAACTTACCATCTACAACGAAGTGGTTGGCCACCCGCATGACTCTCTTCCAGTCAACCGCGACATCGACATCCCACTTAGTAGGTACTGCCGAAGGGCAGCATGAAATAAATACTGGTCCATGTTGGTCCTTTATACAAATTACTAAAAAAAAAAGATATCTTGACTCACCATATGCTGCTACAATGTTAACACATAGCTATAATGATGAAAGACTAAATCAAATTAAATCAACTTTATTTACATTGTACATTTTTAATGTGACATGCACAGACAATGAAAGGGATTAAAACAAAGATGACATGACGAAACAATAAAAATAAATTAGATAAACATAAAAAGATAGAGATTAAAACACAACCCTACTGGAAAATCCAGCTAAAACCAGCATAAGCTTTAAGGTGGCAGTAGCTGGTTTAAGCTGGTCCTCCCAGCCTGGCAAAGCTGGTGGGTCAGCTGTCTAACAGCCTGACCAGCTTAAACCAGCAAAAACAGCTACCAGCTTATGCTGGTTTTAGCTGGATTTTCAGTAGGGAAACCAAAAACTTGAAATTATGAAATGTAGTGGAGTAAAAATATAGTAAAACACTGATTAAAAAAAGGAATACTTTTATGTAGAAAGTAAAATACTTAAGTAGTGTCCACCTCTGGTATCAACAAGGATTGTGGTTTACATGTCACATGAATATAGTCAGGGCCAATACACCATCAAATAAATGTAAGTTTAAACACTCAAAGTTTTCAGGTAACGTTAACCGGACACACTGCATTTCATTGTAAGCCTAACCAGCCACCTAGGCTAGCTAACTACATGCTGATATGAAATACTGTATATTATGTCTTAGTGACCTTCTTGTTTATGCATAAAGAAGCCTGTATATCTGCATTAAAAACTTTTAAACGAACATTTCCGTCACTTACCTTAGCCTCCATATGTTCGCCAGTGTTGTTATATGACGCATTTCTTCACTATTTTTAAACTCCGGTTGTCGCGCATGCGTAGAACAGATCAGGTAGGGTCGTAAACTGTCGTAAAACACGTAGAGCTTCTGCGCATGCGCATAATTATGCGCAAGCTCAAAACAGTTCGGGCAGGCGGCACGGATCGGGTACTGACAGCCTCCTAATGTACTGGAGAGAGAAGACGCTCAACACTTCTTCTTCTTTTAGGATTTAATGGCGGTTGGTAAACAAACTTGAAGGTGCTTCCCGCCCATAGACAGTGTTCCCGCCAACTACTGACAAGGAGTGTGGGGTACAAATAGGACCCTCTCCTAACTCGGTGCCTGCAGCAACAGACCCCCGCCCAGAGACCCGCATTCTCAGACCCCTCGTTTTTCGAGACACCGCCCCCTGCTGTTTGGAAGATCGCATAACACCCTTATCCAAGTGGCATTGAAAATAATAGGATGCAAATCCCGTTTTATTTAAAGTTATCCAAATAAATATTTGCGATCCCTGCTTAATGCATGTGCCAAAAAACTCTGTTACTTTTCATGGAAAGTAATGCTTACGTTACTTTTAGTTACTTTTGCGTTACTTTTTCTTGGCTAAAGCTTGATCTCTTTCAGGCCTTGAAGGTGTTTTTATGACTGAAAAGTTTTGCATTCAGAAATTTCATATTTCATCACAAAAATGTTAAGCTCTGGCCTGCCATCTCAATTTCTGACTCAAACTGTTTCCACACAGGTGCAGAGAGTGCATACGTTTAGTTTAATTCAGTACATATTTTTTAATCAAATTAATTAAACTAAAAAAGTAACTTGAGTACATTTAAAAAGTAATGCGTTACTTTACTCGTTACTTCAGAAAAGTAATATTATTACGTAATGCAAGTTACTTGTAATGCGTTACCCCCAACACTGATAACAAATACCATTTTTTGCAAATGCAAATAACAAGCATCCCTAGAGTGATAAGAAGGGTGTTAGGTTTATTCAAATTACCTTAAGAATAATTAAGAGAATGCAGGTTTAAATCACTAGCGAGGGAAGGAACCAGAGAGATTTCTCATCAAGAAATACTCAAGCTGTCTCTCTCCGATTCTTTGTCTGCAAGCTCTTTTTATTAGATGGGTTGACACCCAAAAAAAAGATAAGTGCAAGACAACATACGTCATGAATGTAACACACACACACACCTAAAAACATCTTTAAACTAGACTATAGGTAAAAGCTGTGTTCTAAATAGATAAACAAAACTTTCCATCACCCTGAACTTTAAGGGGTAAAGGTGTCAAAACCACAAAGTACAGCTTGTGCTCTTCTCCTATCTATGTGGCTAAAAGAAAGAATGCAACACATAGTTTGTTTTCTATTACAGAGAAAATTAAAAAGAAACACATCTATAAATGATAATAAAATCATTTTCCCCAACAAAGGGCCACGGAGGAACACCTGCTCAGCTTCCTGCCAGGATAATGCCTGCATTTCACATAGGCCATGAATGATGGCCTGTCCATATAAATTAATACATCAATTAATTAATATAAAAACATTGCATGTATGAAAACAATAGAAACAATCCAATTGACAAACGTGTTTGGGCCTACTTCAGGACAAAGAAAACTACAAATAAACTCCACTTCATTCTTGAAGTTCAGTTGAGTTTTAGATTTATAAAGCAGAGCTTTGAGGTATTGAAAAAGAATAGCACACTGCTGCTCACTGCTCAAAAAAGGCCAAATGACACATTCTAGCTCACATAATTATACCATAGGCTGGTTAATAAATAGTGTAGGCATAGTAAATTTGATTATTAGTCAATTGTATGAGTTGTAAATAGCTGGCAACAAATTTATATCACAGTTAAATTGATATTGATTCATTTTAATACTTACTTTTTTAAGAACTCATTTAAGTAGTCTACATAAATTATATAAAGTAAAATAATTACTCCTGCATTAATTAAATAAATGTATAGTTTTAGGAGAAAAGGTCCGGTAATTAAAAAAAGGTCAAACTGTAAATCTGATTAAATAATTAATGATGACATTCTTTGATATTAACACACTTTGGGGTGGTTTCCCGAACAGAGATTAGTTTAAGACAGGACTACTAGTCACTACCCTGCTGAAAAGAACAGCATCAAAACCAGCATGGGAATTATACTGGTCTATGCTGGTTTAGCTGGTGGTCACCAGCATAGCAGCACCAAAACACAAAATATGCTGGTCTTGCTGGTATGACCAGCATGGGATGCTGGTTTGGTGCTGGTTTAGCTGGTGCTAATGCTGGTGCTGATGCTGGTTTAGCTGGTGTTCACTAGCAAACCAGCACCAAAACATAACATATGCTGGTCTTGCTGTTTTTTTAGCAGGGTAGGCCTTAGTTTAATTAGAAAATATAACTAGTTTGATCAAACATGCCTTATTAAAAGCATTAGTCTACTTGTATACATTTTGAGGCCAAGCAATAGCCACTGATGTATTTTAATACATGTCAGTGCAAGTTGTTTTCAGTTTGGGCAGCTCTTATATTTATTTTAGTTAATCCCTGTCCGAAAAACCGCCCCTTAATGTATTTAATTGGTCTACTTTAATGTCAACTAATTGTAATCGAATTTTTACAATGGCTTGTCTACAAAAAGTCTAAGGTTAAAAGCTAACGTATTTAAACATTTTCGGGGAAAAAAGGCGAAAAACATACATTATCTGCTCAAATTTTGTTACAATCTATCTTTACAAATATTAAATTTACTATTGTATCGATGGGCTAAAGTAGTTTGATTAAAAAACAATTCGAAAGAGTATGATTCGCTTAATGAAACTGACGATACTCACGTTTCTTGTCAAGCTGTCTCGAAAAACGAGGGCTCTGAGAATACGGGTCTCTGGGCGGGGGTCTGTAGCTTCATAATATTGCTCCTAACAGTTTGATAGATCATTTATTTACAAATTTCTTGTCTTAGTGTTTATATATCAAATTTTTACATACATTTAATTTGTTGACTTGATAAAACAGAAAAGTAATGGGGAAAACATGTTTAATCACTGTAGTGCTTAAATGATCTCTTACAGGGTACAAAAACACTTCTCAGATTATTCTGAAAATTAGAGGGGTGTGGGGGGGGCTCCAAATATCTAGAACCGGACCTGGCAACAATACTACAATGTGAATGAACCTTACAGCCTCTATCTTTGCGTGTACATTAGGGCGGTGTTATGCAAATTTCAGTATGACGTCCAACTGTAGGGGTGTGTTTGAACAAGCCGCTTATGAAGGCGTTGGTGAGGCTTCACTTTTAAAAAGAAGATCTTTTTGGGATTAAAACTTTAACTTTGCAAGTTTATAGATCTTCTTTATGCACAGAAATCTTTTAACATTCTAAAAACAAAGGAAAACCTGAAATCGGGTCATACGACTCCTTTAAAACTCTTCTCACAAACACTGCACAGGTAAAGTTTCGCTCTCGTGTGAACTCTTTAATAAACTATGAAATGAGATTGATCAGAGAAGATGAAGAATGAAGTCTCTCATGGTTTTTAAAGGAACCCAACCAAGCAAACGTCTTGTCACATTGAGAGCATTTGTAAGGTTTTTCACCTGTATGAGTTCTCTGGTGTCTCATTAAACATTGACGCCGATTAAAACTCTTCCCACAAATACTGCAGTGATGAGGTTTCTTCGCTCCAGTGTGAACTCTCTGATGAACACTGAAATTAGATGGATCAAAGAAGCTTTTTCCACAGTAAGAGCAGACGTAAGGTTTAACTCCAGTGTGAAGTCTATCGTGTACTTTTAAGGATCTTGATGTAGTAAACGTCTTCTCACATTGAGAGCATTTGTAAGGTTTTTCACCTGTATGAGTTCTCTGGTGTCTCACTAAACTTTGACGCCGATTAAAACTCTTCCCACAAACACTGCAGTGATGAGGTTTCTTCGCTCCAGTGTGAACTCTCTGATGAACACTCAAAGAACCTGGATTAGAGAAGCTCTTACCACACTGAGAGCAGGCATAAGGTTTTTCTCCAGAATGAATTCTCTCGTGGACTTTTAAGGATCTTGATGTAGTAAATGTCTTGTCACACTGAGAGCATTTGTAAGGTTTTTTACCTGTATGAGTTCTCTGGTGTCTCACTAAATTTTTATGCTGATTAAAACTCTTCCCACAAACACTGCAGTGGTGAGGTTTCTCTCCTGTGTGAATCCTCTCGTGGATTTTTGAGGAACTTGAACGAGTAAACGTCTTGTCACACTGAGAGCATTTGAAAGGTTTTTCACCTGTATGAGTTCTCTGGTGTGTCACTAAATGTTCACGTTGTTTAAAACTCTTCCCACAAACACTGCAGTGATAAGGTCTCTCTCCAGTGTGAATTCTCTCATGGATTTTTAAGTAACCTGACTGAGTAAACGTCTTGTCACACTGAGAACATTTGTAAGGTTTTTCACCTGTATGAGTTCTCTGGTGTTTCACTAAATTTTTATGCTGATTAAAACTCTTCCCACAAACACTGCAGACATAACGTTTCTCTCCTGTGTGAACTCTCTCATGTGTTTTTTCGTGTGACTTTAAAGTGCATGACTGTGTGAAGGTTTTTCCACATTGACTGCACTGATACGGTCTCTCACTGGTGTGTAAACGCACATGTTTCTTCATATTGGATTGGTAGTTGAATGTCTTGTCACAGTGAGGACACTCGTACGGTTTCTCTTTGTGAATTCTCTTATGCAAACTAAGACTTTTTTTGCTGCCGTAGTAATTGTCACAATCATTGCAGTGGAAAGGTTTTTCACCACTGTGTCCCTTCATGTGGCTTTTCAGCTGAAATAAGAAATCAAAATCCTTCCCACATTGTTCACAGTTAAACGGCTTCTTCTTCGTCTCTCTTTGCTCTTCTGAATGAAGTTTCTTCTCTTGAGTTTGTGCTGTCAGTCGCTCTTCTGGTGTTGAGGACGTTATTTCTCCATCACAACATGATTCACTCTTCACGTCTGAAAGAAACAGATACAATTAAATTCTCTTTTCACTTTTATTTACACAAAGAAAGATGAATTGAGATTCTGAATCTTTTTCTATATTCACACAAAAGGGTGTAAGGTTAATTTCCTGAATAAAGATAGCTCCTCCCCAAAGAACACAGCACGGGTGCACAGTGAGTGCTCGGGAAAACAACTCTCTATGATTCACAGTGGACTTCCAACAGAGACCACATTTGTTTTTTAAAGATCACACCTCCAGGCAGTCATACATACGGCTACTTATTCTCTCAGAGCAAACTGTATATGAAATGCTACATTCTACATACACAAACAACCTGCATTTCATCATGTTTGGTATCAATACCTTACTGCAAGTGGTACAACAGTCACATTCATATGACAACAAGAATTCAATGTTAAAAGTGTAACAATACATTAAGCAAACTTCACTCAATGTTGATTGACACCTCCCATCTTAGAAATAAACCAATCACCCACTGAATACAAATTAAGTACAGCCCCGAGTTTACAACAACCAATCAGCACCAAATTCCTATATGCTTTGTTCTATCTGGATATTTAAGGAAAGTTTGTCTTTGGCACAGCATCATGTATTTCATTTTACTTTGAGGAATCTGCAAATTCTTGACATTGTGTGTGCATGTGTGTGTGTGCGTGTGTGTGTGTGCGTGCGTGCGCGTGTGTGCGTCGAAAGGATTATTAGGAACACCATACTAATGCTGTGTTTAACCTCTTTTCACCTTCAGAACTGCCTTAATCCTAGGTGGCATTGATTCAACAAGGTCCTGAAAGAATTCTTTAGAAATGTTGGCCCATATTGATGGAATAGCATCTTGCAGTTGATGGAGATTTGTGGGATGCACATCAAGGGCACGAAGCTCCCGTTCCACTACATCTCAAAGATGCTCTATTGGGTTGAGAAGATCTGGTGACTGTGGGGGCCATTTTAGTACAGTGAACTTAATGTCATGTTCAAGAAACCAATTTGAAATGATTTGAGCTTTGTGACATAAGAAGTAGACATCAGAGGATGGGTACATGGTGGTCATAAAGGGACATGGCCAGAAACAATCGGTTTCAGAATTGGTGATGACGTGAGTCAAATGTGACGGTTCGTCACATAACCGTCTGGGGGGGGGTTTGCTTGTTTAAATGCTTGTGGATTGACGCGAAAGTGTCATTTTACCATAAAATCATGAATGTGATGCCAAGTGTGTTTTAAACAGTAATGACTTTGAGAAATTTAACAGAAAGCAATTAAATATTTAAAAAACACACTATTGCCAGAAAACTGCGCTGTCACTCTCTGCCCAGCATAAATGAATCCTCTATCTATCATTATCTTAATAATCTTCAGAGAAACAGATTTGTGCCATGGGCTTTTAATGTCTATAATTCTGTCTATATCTGTCATTACACGGACCAGAACAGCACGAAAACATTGGATTAAAAAGCGTCTTGAAGAGGTTTTGCTCATAAATGCATGTAAAATAAAGTAATGTGAACTTGAGATTGTTATACTGTTATTAAACTGCGCCATTTGTGCTGCAAACGCAGCCGGTGTAAAAGCACAATGGCCACGCGCGGCAAACGCTCTCCACATACGCGCTTGCTCAGTGCTCATGCTTGCTATGTGAAACCAGCATTTGAATAAACTAAACACTGATTAGCTACTTGCTCTACGTTCATTTACAATTATCAGCAAGACAACTAGCAGTGAATGTGCTTTCAGGAGAGTTAGTAGATTAACATGGGAGGATTTGAACTTGAAAAGCGGGGCGGAGCCTTTCCGCGTGTTTATTTGATTCTATAAATTAAATAGAAGGAAGAGATGATTTGAAAGGTGAGACTTTGTTTAATATGTTTAATCTCAAAAGTAACCAAAAAGTGCCCTGGTCTCTCCTGTATGTCAGCGCGTTGTCAGTGTCTGCTCCGCTCTGTATTTTTCATTGCGTGACGTGATAACATGGTGGGGCGTGTAACAGACTGTTGACAATTGTTTTTAATTAGTATTTAAACATTCTTTATGATATTTTTTTATATATTTTAATAACACGATTTTGTCGGTTATAGAGTTCTAATGACGGTGTTCAACTATAACCGTCGGTCTCACGGTTATATAATTACCGTCACACCCCTACTCAACAGAAATCGAGACTCATCAAACCAGGCAACACTTTTCTAGTCTTCAACTGTCCAAATTTGGTGAGCTCGTGCAAATTGTAGCTTCTTCTTCCTATTTGTAGTGGAGATGATTTGTACCCGGTGGGGTCTTCTACTGTTGTAGCCCATCCGCCTCAAGGTTGTGCCTGTTGTGGCTTCACAAATGCTTTGCTGCATACCTCGGTTTGTAACGAGTGGTTATTTCAGTCAAAGTTGCTCTTGTGCTAATGATGATACACATAAATGACAATACGTATAGTAAAGTTGAAACAAACCTTTAAACTAGATGTGACTAAATTACCGTCTACAACACAGTAAGCGCGCATCAGAATCTAAACTGCGGCTGATAAATCCTCATCAATAACTTTGTATATTTCTATTGTGCTTGTGAGGTTGCTCTTAGATACACCTAACGTTACATACCACAGTTATAGGATTAAAAAGCTTTGTTGAGTGTTTGACCTTTCAAACTCAAATTGCCACACAAATTACAACACAGTAAGCAGGCATCAGAATCTAAATTGTGGCTGGTAAGTCCTTCTTTATCACTTACTTTGTGTATTTCTACTGTGGACCAGATGTTACAACAGGACATATCAAGCGATCTCTTCTAACAAAGCAATAGTGAAACGCAGTACCTTAAATAAAGTTAAATGTTTCACTTATCACCGCGTCAAAATAAAAGTATCTCAGAAAAATATATTTAAAAGTAATTTTGGTTATATTTGGCAATCTTTAAAGACATATTTACGGATTGTTGAGACACAAGTGTGTCATGCGGAGCTGTGGGCGGGGCTACAAAAGTGGTCATTGTATTTGGATTCGGGGAGGTGCTTCAATTCTACTTTGACGTCATATTTCTCCCAAATACTGTCGTAATACTTACTGGCTTGGTGCCAAAAAAGTTAAAATTGAGTATTTGATTCACCGCTCCTTTAAATCACCTCTCTTTCCCATTCTGGCATTAAGTTTGGAGTTCAGGAGATTGTCTTGACCAGGACCACACCCCTAAATGCATTGAAGCAACTGCCATGTGATTGGTTGATTAGATCAGTGTTTCCCAATCCTGGTCCTCGAGGCCCCCCTCCCAGAAAGTTTTAGATGTCTCCTTATTTAACACACCTGATGTAACTCATCAGCTTGTTAGGGAGACATGTTTACCATTTTTGAAGTAGGCTGATTAGTTGAATCAGGTGTTTTAAATAAGGAGACATCTGAAACATTAGCCGTTTCTCAATACCAAGTACGGACTTGTGTCCTTCCTAGTTTGGACTTGCAAGTTCAGACTCAGAAGAACGAACTTCTGACGCGAAATGCATTCTGGGAAACTTCGCTGTCATAAGTCCACACAAGTCTCCTCTGATGCATCCTCGATAAAATGGGCAGATCAAAAACACATCCGGGGATTCTACGTGAACTTGGGCTTGATGCGAACTTTGAATGTGAACAGTACTTGGGCCGCGACTGATGATGTTTCACAAGTCCACAAGAACGCAAGTACAGACAAGAACGCATATTGAGAAACGGCTAATCTGTCAGGGGGGCCTCGAGGACCAGGATTGGGAAACACTGGAATAGATAATTGCATTAATAGGAAATTGAACAGGTGTTCCTAATAATCCTTTAGGTGAGTGTATACACACACACACACACACACACACACACACGTATGTGTGTGTGTGTGTGTGTGTGTGTGTGTGTGTGTGTGTGTGGTAGTATAATGTAACATTTGACAGGTTATGTCTTAACATCATATATGTATGTATGTACGTACGTGTATGTGTGTGAAACAAAAACTTATATTCTGCAAACAATTAGTCGTGATAAATTGTTTGGTCTTTTGGTTAGCAAGTTTGTGACTTAAAACCCACTTTCAGAAATCAGGTACTCCAATGACAGTTAAAAAATACAACAATAATTGAGGAGACATACCTGAGATAATAAACTCCTGACCATCACTATGTTTATCTTTATATTCATCTGCTGTGGGTTCTGTTTTTATCTCCACCATCAGGTTCCCACAGTCCTCCAGTTTAACTGAACACATCTTCATTGTGGTCTGCAGGATCTGTTGATGTTCTCCAGCGTTACAGACAAAATCCAGAGACTCTGTGGAGGTTTGATCCTCCTGTAAGCTCTGTTTACTGTCACACACTGTAGTGTCCTGAGTGTCTGTGGGCTTTGACTCAGTATAATCGAGTAAAGTGAGACTGAGCTCTGAGTTCTGTGTGTGTCTGGATTTCTCTTCAGAGAGTTTAGAGTCCAGCAGTGGCTGTGGTGTGCGGCTCTGATCTCTGCTCATCCACACTGAATCCAGACGTCCATCAGTCAAATACACTGAAGATTCACAACAATCCACATCCTAACAACACACAGAGTAAGATTATAATGATTTGATGTTGTCAAACAGGTAAATGATGTTTAAGCTGTACAAACCTCTCTCTTCAGTCCTTCATCTCCTCTTAACCTCAACTTTGTCTCCAGTAACGCCACCTCTTTCTTCAGCTGAGAGATTTCTGTGATGAAATCCTCAATATCCAGCATAGACAGATCAGTTCCTACTGATTTACAGCACATCTCATCTCTCATCATCAACATCTCAACACAAGACCGTGTTTACAATCAATAAAACACTCAAGAGAGGAAAAAACCGAAGATACACAAACACATCACACACGAGCTCTTTCTTTCTTTCTTTCTTTATTGGGTTTATCGCCGGACTAAAGAGCTGCAGCGCCTCCTAATGTACTGGAGAGAGAAGACGCTCAACACTTCTTCTTCTTTTAGGATTAAATGGCGGTTGGTAAACAAACTTAAAGGTGCTTCCCGCCAACTACTGACAGGAGTGTGAGGTACAGACAGTTTGATAGATCATTTTTTTACAAATTTATTTTCTTAGTGTTTATATCTATTGTGTGTGTGTTTATAAAATGTATTTATTTATATACATATATAATAAATAGTTGCTTAAATAAATGCTTGTTCGACAGTACATGTTTAATAAAAGAAAAATAGAAAACAAAGGAGTTATTTAAAAACCTCTTTGTTGGGGAACTACTTTCTTCCGCCACGGATTTGAAGGCCGAATGACAGGTAACCCTTTCGGCTGTTTTGAATCTCATAACAACTCAATAGATGGAATAGCCGTTGTAGCAGCCGATCCTGTTCCCCTTGGAATTTGTGTTCCCCCTTCCAGTCGAGCGTTTCTGCCGACAGCGCAGGCGCAGGTACCTAATAATATCTGCATGGTTTTTATTTATTTAAAATTTTTAGGATGGTATAGAATATTTACAGAGTTTGTACAACCTAATACAGCTTATAACAATTAAAACTATAAAATAAATATTCTGAAAAAAAAAGCTGGGTGTACAAAATGGGGAACAAACATTCCTAGGGGAACAGGATCGGCTGCTACACCGTTTCTTAATATTACCGTTTCCTGATCACAAAGTGCATTTTTAAAGAGCACCTATAGACCCTTTTACAGCTCACGTGATCAAATAGCCTGCGCGCGCATTTGGGCAACGGAAGTAGTGTTATTCCCCATTGGTTCTAACGTGGTAGCAACTCAAAACGTTTATTAAAACGGTTTCCCAGCATCAAATTGTCTGGTTGTTGCGTTTGGTTGCTCAAATATAATAAACTAATATACGTATATATGTATCTGGCAACTTTATTTTTGGCCATCTGCTAACGTCTTCTATCCACTCCACTATAGTACACGGATCTGGTAGCTGTGTTGAAAATGTTGATTAAGTCAACTTTTTTAAAATAACTTACTGTTTGTGTTGCTTCACTGCTGATTCTTACGATACTTCCGTTGCCTAAATGCGCGCACATACGCTGCCACGTCATCATTGTGTACAAACAGTAAAAGGGTCTATTTTGTTAATAAATTAGTACCTTATTGTAATATGTTGGTCTCCCATAGTACATATATGAGATTAAAACATCAACTAATGCATTATTATTGTTATAAATAGCCTACATACCTCAAAAATTTTGCAAAGAAATTTAAAAGGTAATTATAACGTACAACATTACTGTGCAAACTATATGGAAACACCAAATGTAGCACATAGAAAATATTTATTGAAATGATAATAAAACTATAGTACAGTGCTATAGTAAACTTTATTATGAAAGACTGCTTACTTTATTAGGTTTTAAGGAGAAGGCAACTGGTTCCAGGGCCTCTTACCTGCGTGAGTCGTCACTTCCATTCCCTTCACCAATCCCAGGAAGTAAACTGTTGCCTACAATCCGAGTGTTTTTTGTAGTCCTAGAACGTTGGAGACATTTTCTTTGGGGTATCTACTTTTTGAATATCATTAACATGTGAAGAGTTTTGTTGCAAAATCTTGTTCAGAAATCTTGTTTTTTGGTTGTGCATTCCAGTTAATTTCAATTCAACTGCAGCTGGTTTGTTTTGATTTAAACCTTCATAACTTAAAAATACAGCTAAGTAGCACCATAAAACAAAATAATAACATGATAACATAATTATAAACAAAAATGTTAAAAAATGGATTTATCTCGTTTTGCAATGAAACACTTCATGTACTATACACACCTACACACAAAAGGATGTTTAAAAACATGAATCTTAAAATAGGTGCTCATTAAGATTAATTCAGTCGAGAATATACATGTATAATTTTCAAATCTGCAGTCGATTAGTATAGTGTCTATTTGAACATTTGCTTAGAAAGATTCGGACGTGAGGCCCAGACGCACCAGCGGACATCAGTCTTCCCCGCAGACCAATGATCTGGGCTACATCCCTGCTAACCCCTCATTCAGACAGCCAGCGACGTTATCGCTGTGTGTCACTTGTCTCTTTCAATGAGGCGTTTCTAAATCTGCTTGTCATAAACAAATGAGTACCATCCACGCCAGTAACTGACGAGAGAAGGATGACGTGAACTCCACTGCTTTGTTCTCATTGGTAGGCGCTCCCGAAAGTCGCTCGACATTTGCAAAAAGTTTAACTTTTCTTAACTTTCTCGCGTCGCTGGACACACCCATATGATTGCCAACGGTCACTTTCGCTCGTGTCGCCGGAAGTCGCCAGGTTTCCATTGAAATGAATGAGATTGCGTCGCTGTGCTACTGCTTGTTGTTGGCTGTCTGAATGGGGCGTAAGGATTCCCTCTTATGCATCTGTGTTTGATGGTCAAAAATAAGATCAAACCAGCATTTTTACATACATTTGTTAACTTGATAAAACAGAAAAGTAGTGGGGAAAACATGTTTAATCACTGTAGTGCTTAAATGATTTCTTACAGGGTACAAAAACACTTCTCAGATTATTCTAAAAATTAGAGGGGTGTGGGGGGCCTCCAAATATCTAGAACCGGACCTGGCAACAATACTACAGTGCGAATGAAGCTTACAGCCTCTATCTTTGCGTATACATAAGGGCGGTGTTATGCAAATTTCAGTATGACGTCCAACTGCAGGGGTGTGTTTGAATGAGCTGTTTACAAAGGTGTTGGTGAGGCTTCACTTTTAAAAAGAAGATCTTTTTGGGTTTAAAACTTTACCAACTTTATAGATCTTCTTTATGGACAGAAATCTTTTAACATTCTAAAACAAAGGAAAACCTGAAATCGGGTCATACGACTCCTTTAAAACTCTTCCCACAAACACTGCACAGGTAAAGTTTCTCTCCGGTGTGAACTCTTTAATAAACTATGAAATGAGATTGATCAGAGAAGCTGAAGAATGACGTCTCTTGTGGATTTTTAAGGAACTCAACCAAGCAAACGTCTTGTCACACTGAGAGCATTTGTAAGGTTTTTCACCTGTATGAGTTCTCTGGTGTCTCAATAAATTTTGACGCGGATTAAAACTCTTCCCACAAACATTACAGTGATGAAATTTCTTCTCTCCAGTGTGAACTCTCTGATGAACTCTGAAATGAGATGGATCATAGAAGCTTTTTCCACAGTGAGAACAGACGTAAGGTTTTTCTCCAGAATGAATTCTCTCGTGGACTTTTAAAGATCTTGATGTAGTAAACGTCTTCTCACACTGAGAGCATTTGAAAGGTTTTTCACCTGTATGAGTTCTCTGGTGTCTCAATAAATATACATGATGATTAAAACTCTTCCCACAAACACTGCAGTGATGAAGTTTCTCTTCAATGTGAAGTCTCTGATGAAAACTCAAAGAACCTGGATTAGAGAAGCTCTTACCACACTGAGAGCAGGCATAAGGTTTTTCTCCAGAATGAATTCTCTCGTGGACTTTTAAGGAACTTGATGTAGTAAATGTCTTGTCACACTGAGAGCATTTGTAAGGTTTTTCATCTGTATGAGTTCTCTGGTGTCGCAATAAACTATTATTTTCATTAAAACTCTTTCCACAAACACTGCAGTGATGAGGGTTCTCTTCAATGTGAAGTCTCTGATGAAAACTCAAAGAACCTGGATTAGAGAAGCTCTTACCACACTGAGAGCAGACGTAAGGTTTCTCTCCAGTGTGAACTCGCTGATGAACTCTGAAATGAGATGGATTAGAGAAGCTTTTTCCACAGACAGAGCAGACGTAAGGTTTCTCTCCAGAATGAATTCTCTCGTGGATTTTTAAGGAACTTGATTGAGTAAACGTCTTCTCACACTGAGAGCATTTGTAAGGTTTTTCACCTGTATGAGTTCTCTGGTGTAACACTAAATGTTCACGTTGATTAAAACTCTTCCCACAAACACTGCAGATGTAAGGTTTCTCTCCAGAATGAATTCTCTCGTGGATTTTTAAGGAGCTTGATTGAGTAAACGTCTTCGCACACTGAGAGCATTTGTAAGGTTTTTCACCTGTATGAGTTCTCTGGTGTCTCACAAAATTTTTATGCTGATTAAAACTCTTCCCACAAGCACTGCAGACGTAACTTTTCTCTCTTGTGTGAACTCTCTCATGGATTATCAGATGAGATTTATCAGTGAAATGTTCATCACAGTATGAACATGGATAGAGTTTCTCTTGAGAGTGTGTTTTTTCGTGTGACTTCAAAGAGGATGACTGTTTGAAGGTTTTTCCACATTGACTGCACTGATACGGTTTCTCATTGGTGTGTGAACGCACATGTTTATTCAGATTGGATTGGTAGTTGAATGTCTTGTCACAGTGAGGACACTCGTACGGTTTCTCTTTGTGAATTCTCTTATGCAAACTAAGACTTTTTTTGCTGCCGTAGTAATTGCCACAATCATTGCAGTAGAAAGGTTTTTCACCACTGTGTCCCTTCATGTGGCTTTTCAGCTGAAATAAGAAATCAAAATCCTTCCCACATTGTTCACAGTTAAACGGCTTCTTCTTCGTCTCTCTTTGCTCTTCTGAATGAAGTTTCTTCTCTTGAGTTTGTGCTGTCAGTCGCTCTTCTGATGTTGAGGACGTTATTTCTCCATCACAACATGATTCACTCCTCACGTCTGAAAGAAACACAATACAATTAAATTTTCTTTTCACTTTTATTTACACAAAGAAAGATGAATTGAGATTCCAGGGTTTATACAGAAATCCTTAAGTTAAATTTACTACTTTTTACTACCTTTTTTACTACCTTCAGAATATTTTTTAAAACCATCACGACACTGAATTGCAAGTGTTAATCAGCGACCTTTCTATTATTTACACAGATTTTGACATATATAACATACAAAAAAAGAATTAAAGTGAAAAAATTCTTCTGACTGAAATATTTTTCAGGCCAAGTCATATTCCTTTACCTAACACTTTATGTAGGCGAGACCAATAGCATTTTAAGGGGAGATTTTTTTTGCCATAAATTCCACATTGAAGTCTCATGTGGCATATAGGTAGCTGTAGTTTGCAGGGCATTTCAGATTAAGGCGAAACAGCTAAATAACTCACTATATAAAAAGAAAACATGAATATCACCACCTTTAATGATTGTTTTATTAATTATTTATTAATTGTAAATGTATTTATTTTAGCATTTACTAATAATTTTTTAATCAAAGTTGAAACTGTTAACATTAGTGAATGCACCATGAACCACCGTCAATTACTGTAATGACATAAACAAGAATTAATTAATGCTTATATACTCTATATTTTTCATTGTTTGTTTGTTATATAATGCATTTACTAATGTGAACAAATACAACTTTTTAATATCATATTATTCAGTAAACATAAACAAATAATCCAGGGTCTGTTCTGTTCACACAACAGTTTACAGTCACAGCTCTAATACAGTAACGTTATGTATGAATATAAACCCTGAACGAGAATTCGCACAGGATGTCTGTAACCATAGGGACAGTTGTTAATTGAATGACTGTACATTTCTCAACAAAATATTATGTTACAATAGAGGCAGCGCTGATGTGCTAGTTTATGCGCAATGTTTCTGCTGTTTACTTTCTCCTAAGACCTAAATGGTTGTGTTTATATGAGGATATTTGCAAAGACGGGATTTTTGAGGCATATGTGTTATTTAAGGCCAATAAAGCGGCAAAAATACGTACAACACATGCTCAATGAGAATCGAATGCGCGGCTTGCATGCTCTTCTGACACAGAAACTGCGGACGCACTGTTGTTTGTGTTTGAATGGCTTAAAATCACTTGTTTTTAAACTGAGGTGCTTAAATATATGTAAAAATGTTACGTTTTTGTGACCACACGCAAATGCAACTGCAAGAACCGACAGGTGGATGACATCAAAGTCCCGCGAGAGCATTTCGGAAGCAGTCTCCTCTTATGATTCCTCGTCAATCGCTCTCACAGGATTTGGATGTCATCTGCCTCTTGGTTCTTGTGGATCCACATGAAGTTTACCCACGAGTTACAAACCCGTTGTACCAGCCACTGGCTATATCAGCATAGCATGTAAAAGCGTGCCGCGGATGATCAGTAACGTGAGAAATCATTTACCCCCAAAATACAGGACCCCTTACGTTAGTCATACTGTGCAAAGACACGCAATTACCTGTTTGGTTTTCTTATCCCACGAACTGAAAGGCTTGCCAATCTTCATTATTTCGCTAAGCCAAGTCAATCGTCTTTTACACCTTTATCGATCTTCAAAACATCGGAGCCTTCCTGCATTATAAATTTGACCATGCTAGCTGAAATAAAGTTTTACCTCAGCTTAACGTGATGCAGTCAGAAAACCCGGAGTGGATCCGGTCCGTAGTGATTACAGAACGCTTACAGCGGAGAGAGGAACGTGATTTGGCTCCACTTCAGGCTTTGATCACATCCCAGAGATGAAAGATCTTTGATTATTTGCCCAGATATGCAGGTGATTTGAACTAATTTACAGGCATCATAACATTACAAAAGGCAATCGAAAATTTACTACCTCGTCAGATGACGCTTACTACTTTTTACTACTTTTTACTGGCCTTAATTTGGCATAATTTAATTTACTACCTTTTACTACTTTTTACAACCCCGCGGAAACCCTGGATTCTGAATCTTTTTCTATATTCACACAAAAGGGGTGTGAGGATAATTTCCTGAATAAAGATAGCTCCTCCCCAAAGAACACAGCACGGGTGCACAGTGAGTGCTCGGGAAAACAACTCTCTATGATTCACAGTGGACTTCCAACAGAGACCACATTTGTTTTTTAAAGATCACACCTCCAGGCAGTCATACATTCGTCTCCTTATTCTCTCAGAGCAAACTGTATATGAAATGCTACATTCTAAATACACAAACAACCTGCATTCCATCATGTTTGGTATCAATACCGTAGTGCAAGTGGTACAACAGTCACATTCATATGACAACAAGAATTCAATGTTAAAAGTGTAACAATACATTAAGCAAACTTCACTCAATGTTGATTGACACCTCCCATCTTAAAAATAAACCAATCACCCACTGAATACAAATTAAGGACAGCCCTGAGTTTACAACAACCAATCAGTACCAAATTCCTATATGCTTTGTTCTCTCTGGATATTTAAGGAAAGTTTGTCTTTGGCACAGCATCATACTTTTCATTTTTCTTTGAGGAATCTGTAGCCAGATCTTCATCATTTGACTTTTGATTTATTAATTTTCCTACCTGGCTAATAAATTGTGTTGTTTTGTGTTGTAATATAGCTTTAGGTTATATTATCAGTGTATAGCTTGGACTGAGATTACCCCTATAATAATCAAGCCATTAGGGGGATGAGCTTGCTTTATATCTTGCGGGAAGTGAAGTTGGCTTTGAGGCAGACTGCAATTTCTTGACATCATATATATGTGTGTG